>NC_090992.1:39077500-39230000 GCF_041146395.1 Eulemur rufifrons | reverse complement strand
AAGTATCATTCCACCAACCTTTTTCCATTGTTTTAAAAGGCAGAGCACCTTTTGCCAGTTAGCAAATGAGTTGCTGGAGGGCACGTTGTTGTGTGGGGTCAGGTGGTGTGTGAGGGGGCAGGCGCTCTGCCAGTCCAGTGTTTTTTTTTTTAATCCTCAGAGAGGAGAAGTTGGCATGTGTGCAGCAGGTGAAAAGTGCGGATCCTGTTTTAGTCTTAGACTGAAACAGGATCCACATTTTCTGCCCGTTCCTTTAAGAATCATTTGACTCTTCTTCCGTGAATCCACCATGGTTCTCTATAACCCTCTATGCGTGGCCCCAGGTAACTAGCTGGTTCCAAGAAGTATGCCATAGAGCTTTTGAAATAACCACTACGTGGAGAATTATTTGCCAGTTTTTGCAGCACCTTTCACCATAATTGTGACGAGGTACTTCTCTGCCTCCTTAATCCCAAGATGGCTGCCAGGGAAAAAACTATGCTGAGGCCTAGCTCACTTGGTGTTGCCGATACTTGGTACGGGAGCGTGGAATAAAACCAGTCTTTCAAGTATCATTCCACCATCCTTTTTCCATTATTTTAAAAGGCATAGCACCGTTTGCCAGTTAGCATAAGAATGAGTCACTGGAGGGGACGTTTTTGTGTGGGGTCGTGTGGTGTGTGGGGGGGGGCAAGCCCTCTGTCAGTCCAGTGGTTTGTTTTTATTATGCCCAGAGAGGAGAAGTGGGCATGTGTGTGGCAGGTGAAAAGTGCGGATCCTGTTTCAGACTTAGACTGAAACAGGATCCGCACTTTTCAGCCCGTTCCTTTAAGACTCCTTTGATTCATTCTCAATGATGGTGGAATGGTGGTGACCTCCTGGATTCGTGCTCCTGGAGTGGAAGGCATGGGTCTCCCACTGCCCACAACCCTAGAGGTTCACTTCCCCACAAGAACGGTGGTGTGAATCCATGGAGAATCAGCGTGGGACAGAGAGAGAGAGCAAGAAAAGACTGAGGTGATTAGGGAAATAAATCACCAAAATCTGGAGAGTGCGGGATGGCCAATAGAGAAGGGAGCACTGGACAGCTGTACCCACCTCACCAGAGAGTGGGGTGGGTTCAGCCCCACAGGAAAGCATCTTGTTCCCCCTCTGACCTCCACACCCACTCAATTGAGGATCTGCCTGAAGTCGGTGCAGAATCGCCACAGGAGATGTGGGGCTCTGCAGAGAGGAGACATTGGCAGGAGGCATTTTGGACCCTGGAGTGCTGTGTGCAGCTGACGCACCTAGCAACTGTCTCCTATACGCGGGCGGTGGGGCTGCTTTGGTCCCGGCTCTAGCAGATGCCAAACTGCCTCGTATAGGTGGGCGGCTGGATTCTCCCGGTCCCCGGCTCCTCTGGCCTCTGCCGGTCCCTGAGCATTCAACCCCAGTGACAGTGATCTGCAGACGGGCGGCTGCCATTGTCGGGGTCCACAGCCTAAACGCTGAGGAGCGATTGGGTACCGGGCGGCTCCCTGGGCGGCTCCCTTCTCTAGTCCACGGACCCTGACTAGGAGCTCCACCTTTGTGTGAACACTGAGTGGTTCCCCAGTCACGAGAGAGTAGAGCGTGGACCTTGCAGACATTAGGGTGGGGCAGACCATCGCCCGCGGGAACTGCAGTGGCTGGGGCGTTGGGCGAATGAGGGCACCGCTCCACTCTCCCTATCCACTGTCTTTCTCACAGAGAGAGACAGAAGCCACCTCGGGAGAGGAAGAGGGGCAGCCCCCCCAGCGGAGCTAGCAAAATCCTGAACAATATGTGAAGGGCTCCCCCTAGTGACAGAGGAGGCAGCTTACCTGGCACTCACAGTGTGCCCCTATCCAGACTAAAGCTGAAAGAAGGGATCTTAAGGATTCATTCAGATGGGAAGGGCTCAGCGAAGGAACTCTAGGAGTATAAAGAATCAAGCTGAAACCATGCCCTCAAAGAGGATTACTAGTTCTCCACCAACTAACACAAAGCAGATTCCAAATAGCAACATGTCACAGGAAGAATTTCAAACATGGATCATAAATACGCTGAACATTATGCAAGAAAAAATGGATAATCAACACAAAGAAACCACAAAAATGATCCAGGACTTGGAAGAAAAATTCACCAAAGAAATTGAAATACTGAAGAAAAATCAAACTGAACTCCTGGAAATGAAAAATTTATTCAAGGAGCTACAAAACACAGTGGAAAGTCTCAAGAGCAGGGTAGATCAAACAGAAGAAAGAATCTCAGAGATCGAAGATAACACTTTCCAATTAAATAAGGCAGTCACAGAGTTAAAACAAAGAAACATGAGAAATAATCATAGTCTACAAGAAATGTGGGATTATGTGAAGAAGCCTAACGTGAGAGTTATCGGCATTCCTGAGGGTGAAGAAGACAATAAGCAAGGGTTGAATAAAGTATCTGAAGATATAATTGAGGAAAATTTCCCAGGCCTTGCCAAATCTCTAGATACACAGGTTCAAGAAGCTCAAAGAACCTCTGAGAGATTCATACCAAATAGGAAGACACCACGTCATGTAGTTATCAGACTGACCAAAATATCCACTAACGAGGCCCTTCTTCAATCTGTAAGGAGAAAGAAACAAGTAACATACAAAGGAAAGCCCATCCGAATCACGCCAGATTTCTCAACTGAAACCTTACAAGCAAGAAGAGATTGGAGCCCCATTCTCACTCTTCTGAAACAGAATAATGCCCAGCCTAGAATCCTGTACCCAGATAAGCTCAGTTTTATATATGAAGGTGAAATTAAGACATTCTCAGATAAACAAAAACTCAGAGAATTCACCAAGACAAGAGCAGCTTTCCAAGAAGTATTCAAAACAGAGTTACACGTGGTCCAGCACAAGAAGGACCCTCGAATGTAACACTAATCAAGAGATAAATATGAAAACACAGTTATCATAATGGCTCAAGAGAGAAAACAGATCAATGAAATTCAACCCAACATGAGGAACAGCAATCTGTCTCGCTTATCAGTTCTCTCATTAAATGTGAATGGATTGAATTCCCCACTCAAGAGACATGGACTGGCCCAATGGATAAAAAAGATATAAGCCAAGTATCTGCTGTCTTCAGGAAACTCATCTAACCTGCAAGGATGCATTTAGACTGAAAATAAAAGGGTGGAAATCAATATTCCAAGCAAATGGAACCCAAAAGAAAGCTGGCGTGGCAGTTCTAATCTCCGATAACGTAGTTTTTAAATCAACAAAAGTAAAGAAAGACAAAGATGGTTACTATATACTGGTGAAGGGTACAATTCAACAAGAAGACATAACTATACTTAACATATATGCACCCGATCTAGGTGCACCCAGATTCATAAAGCAAACCCTACTTGATCTGAACCAAATGATAGATAACAACACTTTAGTAGCCAGAGATTTTAACACGCCACTGACAGTTCAAGACAGATCCTCCAAACAAAAAATAAACAAAGAAATATTGGATGTAAATAGAATGCTAGAACAAATGGGCCTGACTGACATCTACAGGACATTCTACCCAAATACCACTGAATATAAGTTCTTCTCATCAGCTCATGGGACATTCTCCAAGATTGACCATATCTTAGGACATAAAGAATGTCTTAAAAAATTTAAAAATATAGAAATAATACCATGCAGCTTCTCGGATCACAGTGGAATAAAAGTAACAATGAACCCTAACAGAAATCCTCATTTCTACTCAAAGTCATGGAAGCTAAATAACCTTCTCCTGAACAATCATTTTATAAATGAAGAAATCAAGTCAGAAATCAAAAGATTCTTTGAATTAAACGACAAAGGAGATACAACTTATCAAAATCTGTGGGACACAGCTAAAGCAGTCCTGAGAGGAAAATTTATTTCCATAAATGCCTATACCAAAAAGACAGAAAACTTACAAATAGACAATCTAATGAATAGACTCAAAGAGCTGGAGAAGAAAGAAGAGACCAAACCCAAACCCAGCAGAAGGAAATTATTAAGATTAAATCAGAACTAAATGAAAAGGACCATAAGGGAGCATAAGGGAGATTAAACCAAACCATAACGGAGATTAATAAAACCAAAAGTTGGTTCTTTGAAAAAATAAACAAAATTGACACACTTCTGGCTAAACTAACCAAGAGCAGAAAAGAAAAATCTCTTATAACCTCGATCAGGAACACGAAAGGAGTAATCACGACTGATGCCACAGAGATACATGATATCATCTATGAATTCTACAAAAATCTTTATGCACACAAATTAGAAAACCTGGAGGAAATGGACAAATTCTTATAAACACACAGCCTTCCCAGGCTCAACCAGGAAGAAATAGAATTCCTGAATAGACCGATATCTAGATCTGAAATTGAAACAGCAATAAAAAACCTTCCCAAAAAGAAAAGCCCTGGACCAGATGGGTTCACACCTGAATTCTACCATACCTACAAAGAAGAACTGGTGCCCATCGTACATAAACTATTCTCCAATATAGAGAAGGATGGGATTCTCCCCAACACTTTTTACCAAGCCAACATAATCCTGATACCAAATCCAGGAAAGGATGCAACTAAAACAGAGAACTATAGACCAATTTCTCTTATGAATATAGATGCAAAAATTCTCAATAAAATTCTAACAAATCGAATCCAAGTGCTTATCAAAAAAATAATCCATCACGACCAAGTGGGCTTCATCCCAGAGATGCAGGGATGGTTTGACATATGGGAATGTAATTCATCACATAAATAGAAGCAAAAATAAAGATCAGATGATCCTCTCAATAGATGCAGAGAAAGCATTTGACAAAATTCAACACCCTTTTATGATAAGAACACTTAACAAAATAGGCATAGATGGGGCCTATATAAAAATGATACAAGCCATATACGACAAACCCTCAGCCAACATCATACTGAATGGGGAAAAACTGAAAGCATTCCCACTTCAAACTGGAACCAGACAAGGCTTACCACTGTCCCCATTACTTTTCTACATAGTATTGGAAGTCCTTGCAAGAGCTATCAGGCAAGAGAGCAGAATCAAGGGAGTTGAAATAGGGACAGAAGAGATCAAACTCTCACTCTTTGCTGATGATATGATGTTATATCTATAAAACCCCAAGGTTTCAACCAAGAGACTCCTGGAATTGATCAATGAATTCAGTAAAGTCTCAGGATACAAAATCAATACACACAAATCAGAGGCATTCATATATGCCAATAACAGTCAAATGGAAAACCAAATTAAGGACTCAATACCCTTCAAAATAGCAACAAAGAAAATAAAATACCTAGGAATTTATTTAACTAAGGAGGTAAAGGACCTCTATAGGGAGAACTATGAAACACTGAGGAAGGAAATTGCAGAACATGTAAATAGGTGGAAAACCATACCATGCTCATGGATCGGTAGAATCAACATTGTTAAAATGTCTATACTGCCCAAAGTTATCTACAGATTCAATGCAATCCTTATTAAATTACCAACATCTTTTTTCACAGACATAGAAAAAATAATTTTACGCTTTGTATGGAACCAGGGAAGACCCCGTTTAGCAAAAGCAATCTTAAACAACAAAAACAAAATGGGAAGTATTAATTTGCCAGACTTCAAACTATACTACAAGGCTGTGGTTCTTAAAACAGCCTGGTACTGGCACAAGTGCAGGGACACAGACCAGTGGAACAGAACAGAAAATCCCAATATAAAACCATCCTCATATAGCCATCTAATCTTTGACAAAGCAGACAAAAACATACTCTGGGGAAAAGATTCCTTATTTAATAAATGGTGCTGGGAAAACTGGATATCCACATGTAGAAGACTAAAACAGGACACATAACTCTCACCCCTCACAAAAATCAAATCACAGTGGTTAACAGACTTAAACCTAAGGTCAGAAACTATTAGAATTCTAGAAGAAAATGTAGGAAAGACTCTTACAGACATTGGCCTAGGCAAAGAATTTATGAAGAAGACCCCTAAAGCAATCACAGCAACAACAAAAATAAATAAATGGGACCTGATCAAATTAAAAAGCTTCTGCACAGCCAAAGAAACAGTCACGAGAGTAAATGGACAACCTACAGAATGGGAAAAAATTTTCGCATACTACACATCAGATAAAGGACTGATAACAAGAATCTATTTAGAACTCAGGAAAATCAGTAAGAAAAAATCAAACAACCCTATCAAAAAGTGGGCAAAGGACATAAATAGAAATTTTTCAAAAGAAGATATAAAAATGGCTAACAAACATATGAAAAAGTGTTCAACATCTCTAATCATCAGGGAAATGCAAATCAAAACCACAATGAGATATCACTTAACTCCAGTGGGAATGGCCTTTATCAAAAAGTCCCAAAACTATACATGTTGGTGTGGGTGTGGGGAGATAGGTACATTCATACACTGCTGGTGGGACTGTAAACTAGTGCAGCCCCTGTGGAAAGCAATGTGGAGATACCTTAAACAGATTCAAGTAGACCTACCATTCGATCCAGCAATTCCATTATTGGACATCTACCCAGAAGAACAAAAGTCATTCTATAAAAAAGACACCTGCACCTGAATGATTATAGCAGCACAATTCACAATCACAAAGATGTGGAAACAACCCAAATGCCCATCAATTCATGAATGGATTAGCAAAATGTGGTATATGTATACCATGGAATATTACTCAGCTATTAGAAATAATGGCGATATGGCATCTCTTTGGTTCTCCTGGAGAGAGCTGGATCCCATTCTATTAAGTGAAGTATCCCAAGAATGGAAAAATAAGCACCACATGTACTCACCAGCAAATTGGTTTCCCTGAGTGCACATTTGGGAACAACACCAATTGGGTATCGGACAGAGGTTGGGGCCGGGTGGAAGGGATGGGTGTATACCTACTTGATGAATGTGATGTGCACTGCCTGGGGAATGGACACCCTTCAAGTTCTAACTGGGGGGGATGGGGTGGGGGAGAGGAGGGGTGCACACCTACATGATGAATGTGATGTGCACTGACTAGGGAATGGACAAAATTGAAGCTCAGAATCGGGGGAAAGGGGAGGCATGGGGAATGTATATAGCCTGATCTTTTGTACCCCCATAATGAGCTAACAAACAAACAAACAAACAAAAAAGAATCGTTTGATTCATCAGCTGGGAATACACCATGGTTCTTTAAAGACCTCTATGCGTGGGCCCAGGTAACTGGCTAGTTCCAAGAAGTATGCCACAGAGCTTTTGAAATAACCACTACGTTGAGAATTATTTGCTAGTTTTTGCACCACCTTTCACCATAATTGTGATAAGGTTCGTCCGTGCCTCCTTCAACCCAAGATGGCTGGGGCGGACAAAACTATGCTGAGGCCTAGTTCACTTGGTGTTGCCGATAGTTGGTACTGGAGCCTGGCAAGAAGCCATGCTATTAAGAGTCATTCCACCATCCTTTCTCCATCATTTTAAAAGGCAGAACACCTTTTTCCAGTTATCATAAGAATGAGTTGCTGGAGGGGACGTTTTTGAGTGGGGTCGGGTGGTGCGTTGAGGGGAAGGCTCTCTGTCTGTCTGGTGGTTTGTCTTTATTATGCCCAAAGAGGAGAGGTGGGCATGTGTGTGGCAGGTGAAAAGTACGGATCCTGTTTCAGTCTTAGACTGAAACAGGATCCGCACTTTTCAGCCAGTTCCTTTACGAATCCTTTGATTCATCAGCTGGGAATCCACCATGGCTGTCGAGACCCCTCTATGTGTGGGCCCAGGTAACTGGCTAGTTCCAAGATGTATGCCGTAGAGCTTTTGAAATAACCACTACGTTGAGAATTGTTTGCCAGTTTTTGCAGCACCTTTGACCATAATTGTGATAAGGTTCATCTGTGCCTCCTTAAACCCAAGCAGGCTGCCACGGACAAAACTATGCTGAGGCCTAGCTCCCTTGGTGTACCGATACATTTTACTGGAGCCTGGCAAGAAGCCATTTTTTTTAAGTACAATTCCACCGTCTTTTCTCCATTATTTTAAAAGGCAGTGCACCTTTAGCCAGTTAGCATAAAGATGAGTCACTGGAGCGGCTTTTTGTGTGGGGTTGGGTGTGTGTGGGAGGGCAGGCCCTCTGTCAGTCCGGTGGTTTGTTTTTATTATTCCCAGAGAGGAGAAGCGGGCATGTATGTGGCAGGTGAAAACTTTGGATCCTGTTTCAGTCTGAAACAGTATCTCCGCTTTTGAGCCTGTTCCTTTTGGAATCCTTTAATTCATCAGTTGGGAATCCACCATGGTTCTCTAGACCTCCCTGAGCGTGGGCCCAGGTAACTGGCTAGTTCCAAGAAGTATGCCGCAGAGCTTTGGAAATAACCACTACATTGAGTATTATTTGCCAGTTTTTGCAGCAACTTTCACAATGATTGTGAAAAGGTTAGGCAGTGCATCCTGAAACCCAAGCTGGCTTCCACAGAAAAAACTACGGTTAGGCCAATCTCCCTTGGAGTTGCCGATAATTGGTACTGGTCCGTGGCAAGAAGCCATTCCTTTAAGTATCATTCCACCTTCCTTTCACAACTATTTTAAAAGGCAGAGCACCTATTGCCATTTAGCTTAAGGATGAGTCGCTGGAGGAAACGTTTTTGTGTGGGGTGGGAGAGGCAGAGCCAGGCCCTCTGTCAGTCCAGTGGTTTGTTTTTATTATCCCCGGAGAGGAGAAGTGGACATGTGTGTGGCAAGTGAAAAGTGTGGATCCTGTTTCAGTCTTAGACTGATACAGGATCGGCACTTTTCATCCTGTTCCTTTAAGAATCCTTTGCTTCATCAGCTGGGAATCCACCATAGTTCTCTACACCCCACTATGTGTGGGCCCACTTAACAGGCTAGTTCAAAGAAGTATGCCACAGAGCATTTGAAATAACCACTACCATGGAAATTATTTGCCAGCTTTTCCAGCACTTTTACCATAATTTTGATAAGGTTCATTTGTGCTTCCTTAAACCCTAGATGGCTTCCATGGACAAACCTATACTGAGGGTTCTCTCGCTTGGTGTTGCCAATACTTGGTACGGGAGTCTGACAAGAATCCAGTCTTTTAATTATCATTGCACCATCCTTTCTCCCTTATATTAAAAGGTGAGCAACTTTCGGCAGTTAGCATAAGGATGAGTCAACGGAGGGGATGTTTTTGGGTGGGATCGGGGTGGTTTGGGGGACAGTCCCTCTGTCAGTCTGGTTGTTTGTGTTTATTATGCCCAGACAGGGAAGTGGATATATTTGTGGCAGGTGAAATGTGCGGATCCTGTTTCAGTTAGACTGAAACAGTATCCGCACTTTTCAGCTGGTTCCATTAAAAATCCTTTGATTCATCAGCTGGGAATCCACCATGGTTCCTTAGAACCCTCCATGCATGGGCCCATGAACTGGCCTGTACCAAGATGTATGCTGCACAGCTTTTGAGATAAACACTACGTGTAGAATTATTTGCCAGTTTCTGCAGCACATATCACCATAATTGTGATAAGGATCGTCTGTGCCTCCTTAAACACAAGACGGCTGCCACGGAGAAAACTATGCTGAGGCCTAGGTCACTTGGATTTCACGACACTTGTTACTGGAGGCTGGAAGGAGGCCATTCTTTTAAGTATCATTCCACCATGCTTTCCCCATTATTTTAAAATGCACGGAAACCTTTGCAAGTTAGCATAATAATTAGTAGCTGGAGGGGACATTTTTATTTGTGGGGTCGGTGTGGGTGGGGGGCGCAGGCCCTCTGTCAGTTCGCTGGATTGTTTTTATTTTCCCCAGACCGGAGAAGTGGGCATGTGTGTGGCAGGTGAAAAGTTCGGATCCCGTTTCTGTCTTAGACTGAAACAGAAACCGCACTTTTCACCCCGTTCCATTAAGAATCCCTTGCTTCATCAGCTGGGAATCCACCATGGGCCTCTAGACTGCTCTATGCGTGGGCCCAGTTAACTGGCTAGTTCAAAGAATTATGCCGCAGAGCTTTTCAAGTAACCACTACCATGAGAATTACTTGACCGCTTTTGCAGCACCTTTCACCATAATTGTGATAAGGTTCATCTGTGCCTCCTTAAACCCAAGATGGCTGCCAGGGACAAACGTGTGCTGAGGCCTAGGTGACTTGCTGTTGCGAATACTTGGTATGGGAGTCTGGCAATAAGCCAGTCTTTTAGGTATAATTCCACCATTCTATCTCCATTATTTTAAAAGGCAGAGGACGTATTGCCAGATAGCATAAGGATCAGTTGCTGGAGGGCACGATTTTGTGTGGGGTGGTGGGGGGCGGGGGCAGGCCATCTGTCAATCCGATGGGTTGTTTTTGTTATCCCTAGAGAAGAGAAGTGGGCATGTGTGTTGCAGGCAAAAAGTCAGAATCCTGTTTCAGTCAGGATCTGCACTTTTCAGCCTGTTCCTTTAAGAATCCTTAGATTCATCACCTTGGAATCCACCATGGTTCTCTAGACCCCTCTATGCGTGGGCCCAGGTAACTGGCTTCTTCCAAGAAGTATGCCACAGAGCTTTTGAATTAAACAGTACGTTGAGAATTATTTGCCGGGTTTTCAGCACGTTTCACCATAATTATGATAAAGTTTGTATGTGCGTCCTTAAACCCAACATGGCTGCCACGGGCATAACTATGCTGAGGCGTAGCTGACTTGGTGTTGCCTATTTTTGTTAGTGGAGACTGACAAGAAGCCATTCTTCTAAGTATCACTCCACCGTCCTTTCTCCATTGTTTAAAAATGCAGGGAAATTTTGCAAGTTAGCATAATAATTAGTAGCTGGAGGGGAATGTTTTTGGGGGGGATCTGCGTGGGTGGAAGGGGGGCAGGCCCTTTGTCAGTTCGCTGGTTTGTTTTTATTATCCCCAGAGAGGAAAAGTGGGCATGTGTGTGGCAGGTGAAAAGTGTGCGTCCTGTTTCAGTCTTAGACAGACACAGGATCTGCACTTTTCACCCCGTTCCATTAAGAATCCTTTGCTTCATCAGCTGGGAATCCACCATGGTTCTCTAGACCCCTCTTTTAGTGCACACAGAAAACTGCCTGGTTCCAAGAAGTTTTCCTCAGAGCTTTTGAAATAACCACTACTATGGAAATTATTTGCCAGCTTTTCCAGCACTTTTACCATAATTTTGATAAGGTTCATCTGTGCTTCCTAAAACCCTAGATGGCAGCCACGGACAAACCTATGCTGACACCTAGGTCACTTCCTGTTGCCAATAATTGGTATGGGAGTCTGGCAAAAGGCCAGTATTTTAAGTATAATTCCACCATCCTATCTTCATTATTTTAAAACGCAGAGGACCTTTCGCCAGATAGCATAAGGATGAGTCGCTGGAGGGGACCTTTTTGTGTACAGTGTTGGGGGGTGGGGGAGGACATCTGTCAATCCGATTGATTGTTTTTATTATCCCTAGAGAGGAGAAGTGGGCATGTGTGTTGCAGGCAAAAAGTGCATATAGTGTTTCAGTCTCAGACTGAAACAGGATCCGCACTTTTCAGCCTGTTCCTTTAAGAATCCTTTGATTCATCACCTGGGAATCCATCATGGTTCTCTAGACCCCTCTATGCATGGACCCAGAAAACTGACGGGTTCCAAGAAGTATTCCACAGAGCTTTTGAAAAAACCACTACGTTGAGAATTATTTGCCAGGTTTTGCAGCACCTTTCATCATAATTGTCATAAGGTTCGTCTCGAGATGGCTGCCATGGACAAAACTATGCTGAGGCCGAGCTCACTTTGTGTGGCTGATCCTTGGTACTGGAGACTGGAAAGAATACATTCTTTTAAGTATCATTTCACCATCCTTCTCCACTATTTTAAAAGTCAGAGCACCTTTTGGCAGTTAGAATAACAAGGAGTCGCTGGACGGGAAGTTTTTATGTGGGGTCTGGGGGCTGGTGCGGCAAGCCCTCCGCCAGTTCTGTGGTTTCTTTTTATTATCCCCAGAGAGGAGAAGTGGGCATGTGTTCGGCAGGTGAAAAGTGCAGATCCTGTTTCAGAGTATGAAACAGGATCCGCATGTTCATCCTGTTCCTTTAAGAATCCTTTGCTTCATCAGCTGGGAATCCACCATAGTTCTCTACACCGCACTATGCGTGGGCCCAGTTAACTGGCTAGTTCAAAGAAGTATGCCGCAGAGCTTTTGAAATAACCACTACCATGAGAATTATTTAACAGCTTTCGCAGCACCTTTTATTATAATTGTTATAAGGTTCATCTGTGTCTCCTTAAACCCAAGATGGCTGCCATGGACAAACCTATGCTGAGGCCTACGTCACTTGCTGTTGCCAATACTTGGTATGGGAATCTGGCAATAAGCCAGTCTTTTAGGTATAATTCTACCATCCTATCTCCAGTTTTTTAAAAGGCTTATGACCTTTCACCAGATAGCATAAGGACGAGTCGCTGGAGCAGACTATTTTGTGTGGGGTGGTGGGGGCCGGGGGCAGGGCATCTGTAAATCCGATGGGCTGTTTTTGTTATCCCTAGAGATGAGAAGGGCGAATGTGTGTTGCAGGCAAAATGTGCGGATCCTGTTTCACACTTAGACTGAAACAGGATCTGCACTTTTGAGCCTGTTCCTTTAAGAATCCTTTGATTCATCACCTGGGAATCCACCATGGTTCTCTAGACCTCTCTTTGCATGGGCACAGGTAACTGGCTTGTTCCAAGAAGTATGCGACAGAGCTTTTGAATTAACCAGTACTTTTAGAATTGTCAGGTTTTTAGCATGTTTAACCGTAATTGTGATAACGTTTGAATGTGCCTCCTTAAACCCAAGATGGCTGCCACGGATATAAATATGCTGAGGCATAGCTGACTTGTTGATGCCTATTTTTGTTAGTGGAGACTGACAAGAAGACATTCTTCTAAGTATCATCCCACCATCATTTTTCCATTGCGTAAAAATGGAGGGAAATTTTGCAAGTTAGTATTATAATCAGATGTAGGGTACGTATTTTTTTTTCTTTTTTTGTGGGGTAGGAGTGGATGGGCGTTTCAGGCCCTCTGTGAGTTCGCTGGTTTTCTTTTATTATCCCCAGAGAGGACAAGTGGGCATGTGTTTGGCAGGTGAAAAGTGTGGATTCTATTTCAGAGAATTAAACAGGATCCACATGGTCATCCCATTCCTTTAAGAATCCTTTGCTTCATCAGCTGGGAATCCACCATGGTTCTATATACTCCTCTATGCGTTGGCACAGGTAACTGGCTTGTTCCAAGAAGTATGCCGCAGAGCTTTTCAATTAACCAGTACGTTGAAAATTATTTGCAGGTTTTCAGCATTTCACCCTAATTGTAATAACGTTTGTATGTGCCTCCTGAAACCCAAGATGGCTGCCACGGACATAACTATGCTGAGGTGTAGCCGACTTGGTGTTGCCTATTTTTGTCAGCGGAGACTAACAAGAAGCCATTCTAAGTATAAGCCCACCGTCATTTTTCCATTGTTAAAAAATGCAGGGAAATTTTGCAAGTTAGCTTTATAATTAGTAGCTGGAGGGTAAGTTTTTTTTTTTTTTTCGTCGGGTCGGTGTCGATGGGGGGGTCAGGCCCTCTATAAATTTGCTGGTTTGTTTTTATTATCCCCAGAGAGGGGAAGTCGGCATTTGATGGCAGCTGAAAAGTGCGGATACTCTTTCAGAGAATTAAACAGCATTCGCATGGTCATCCCGTTCCTTTAAGAATACTGGAAGCGCGCGGTGGCTCACGCCTGTAATCCTAGCATTCTGGGAGGCCGAGGCGGGTGGATCGCTCGAGGTCAGGAGTTCGAGACCAGCCTGAGCAAGAGCGAGACCCCGTCTCTACTAAAAATAGAAAGACATTATATGGACAACTAAAAATCTATATAGAAAAAATTAGCCGGGCATAGTGGCGCATGCCTGTAGTCCCAGCTACTCGGGAGGCTGAGGCAGTAGGATCGTTTAAGCCGAGGAGTCTGAGGTTGCTGTGAACTAAGCTGACGCCACGGCACTCACTCTAGCCTGGGCAACAAATTGAGATTCTGTCTCAACAAAAAAAAAAAAAAAAAAAAAAAGAATCCTTTGCTTCATCAGCTGGGAATCCACCATGGTTCTATATACGCCTCTATGCGTGGGCACAGGTACCTGGCTTGTTCCAAGAAGTATGCCGCAGAGCTTTTCAATTAACCGCTACGTTGAAAATTATTTGCAGGTGTTCAGCGTTTCACCATAATTGTGATAACGTTTGTATGTGCCTGCTGAAACCCAAGATGGCTGCACGGACATAACTATGCTGAGGCGTAGCTCACTTGGTGTTTCCTATTTTTGTCAGTGGAGACTGACAAGAAGCCATTCTTTTAAGTATAATCCCACCATGATTTTTCCATTGTTTAAAAATGCAGGGAAATTGTGCAAGTTAGCATTATAATTAGTAGCTGGAGGGTACTTTTTTTTTTTTGTGGTGTCGGTGTGGATGGGGGTGCAAGGCCCTCTAGATGTTCGCTGGTTTGTTTTTATTATCCCCAGAGAGGAGAAGTGGGCATGGTGTTGGCAGGTGAAAAGTGCGGATTCTGTTTCAAAGAATTAAACAGGATCCGCATGGTCATCCGCTTCCTTTAAGAATCCTTTGCTTCATCAGCTGGGAAACCACCATGGTTCTATATACTCCCGTATGGGTGGGCACAGGTGACTGGCTTGTTCCAAGAAGTATGCCACAGAGGTTTTCAAATAAAAAGTACATTGAAAATTATTTGCAGGTGTTCAGCGTTTCATCATAATTGCGACAACGTTTGTATGTGCCTTGAAACCCAAGATGGCTCCCACAGACATAACTATGCCGAGGCGTAGCTGACTTGGTTTTGCCGATTTTTGTTAGCGGAGACTGACAAGAATCCATTCTTCTAAGTATCATGCCGCCATCATTTTTCCGTTGGTTAAAAATGAAGGGAAATTTTGGAACTTAGCATTATAATTAGTAGCTGGAGGGTACGGTGTTTTTTTGTGTGTGTGGTCGATGTGGATGGGGGAGGTCAGGCCCTCTGTCAGTTCGCTGGTTAGTTTTTATTATCCCCAGAGAAGAGAAGTGGGCATGTGTATGGCAGGTGAAAAGGGCGGATTCTGTTTCAGAGAATTAACGATGATCCCCATGCTCATCCCGTTCCTTTAATAATCCTTTACTTCATCAGCTGGAAATCCACCATGGTTCTATATACTCCTCTTTGCGTGGGAACAGGTAACTGGCTTGTTCCAAGAAGTATGCCGCAGAGCTTTTCAATTAACCACTACGTTGAAAATTATTTGCAGGTGTTCAGCGTTTCACCATAATTGTGATAACGTTTGTTTGTGCCTCCTGAAACCCAAGATGGCTGCCACGAACATAACTATGCTGAGGCGTAGCTGACTTGGTTTTGCCTATTTTTGTTAGTGGAGACTGACAAGAATCCATTCTTCTAAGTATCATCTCACCATCATTTTTCCATTGTTTAAGAATGCAGGAAAATTTTGCAAATTAGCATTATAATTAGTAGCTGGAGGCTACGGTGTTTTTTTTTTTTTTTCCTGTGGGGTCGGTGTGGATGTGTTGGTCAGGCCCTCTGTCAGTTCACTGGTTTGTTTTTATTATCCCCAGAGAGGAGAAGTGGGTATTAGTATGGCAGGTGAAAACTGCGGATCTGTTTCAGAGAATTAAACAGGATCCGCATGGTAATCCCGTTCCTTTAAGAATCCTTTGCTTCATGAGCTGAGAATCCACCATGGTTCTATATACTTCTCTATGCGTGGGCACAGGAAACTGGCTTGTTCCAAAAAGTATGCCTCAGAGCTTTTCAATTAACCAGTATATTGAAAATCCTTTGCAGGTTTTCAGCGTTTCACCATAATTGTGATAACGTGTGTATGTGCCTACTGAAACCAAATATGGCTGCTACGGACATAACTATGCTGAGGCGTAGCTGACTTGGTGTTGCCTATTTTTGTCAGTGGAGACTGACAAGAAGCCATTCTTCTAAGTATCATCCCACTATCATTTCTCCATTGTTTAAAAATGCAGGGTTAATTTTGAAATTTGGCATTATAATTAGTAGCTGGAGGGTACTTTTTTTTTTGTGTGGGGTCGGTCATGATGGGTGTTCAGGCCCTCTGTCAGATCGCTGGTTTGTTTTTATTATCCCCAGAGAAGAGTAGTGGGCATGCGTTTGGCAGGTGAAAAGTGCAGATTCTGTTTCAGAGAATGAAACAGGATCCGCATGCTCATCCCGTTCCTTTTGGAAACTTTTGCTTCATCAGCTGGGAATCCACCATGGTTCTATATACTCCTCTATGTGTGGGCACAGGTAACTGGCTTGTTCCAAGAAGTATGCCACAGAGCTTTTCAATTAAGCAGTACGTTGAAAATTATTTGCAGGTTTTCAGCGTTTCACCATAATTTTGATAACCTTTGTATGTGTCTCCTGAAACCCAATATGGCTGCCAAGGACATAAGTATGCTGAGGCGTAGCTGACTTCGTGTTGCCTATTTTTGTTAGTGGAGACTGACAAGAAGCAATTCTTCTAAGTATCATCCCACCACCATTTTTCCATTGTTTTAAAATGCAGGGAAATTTTGCAAGTTAGCATTATAATTAGTAGCTGGAGGGTACGGTTTTTTTTTGTGTGTGTGGTCGATGTGGATGGGGGGGGGGGTCAGGCCCTCTGTCAGTTCGCTGGTTAGTTTTTATTATCCCCAGAGAGGAGAAGTGGGCATGTGTTTGGCAGGTGAAAAGGGCGGATTCTGTTTCAGAGAATTAACGATGATCCCCATGGTCATCCCGTTCCTTTAATAATACTTAACTTCATCAGCTGGAAATCCACCATGGTTCTATATACTCCTCTTTGCGTGGGAACAGGTAACTGGCTTGTTCCAAGAAGTATGCCGCAGAGCTTTTCAATTAACCACTACGTTGAAAATTATTTGCAGGTGTTCAGCGTTTCACCATAATTGTGATAACGTTTGTTTGTGCCTCCTGAAACCCAAGAAGGCTGCGACGGACATAACTATGCTGAGGAGTAGCTGACTTGGTGTTGCCTATTTTTGTTAGTGGAGACTGACAAGAAGCCATTCTTCTAAGTATCATCCCACCACCATTTTTCCATTGTTTTAAAATGCAGGGAAATTTTGCAAGTTAGTATTATAATTAGTAGCTGGAGGGTACTTTTTTTTTTTGCGGGGTCGGTGTAGATGGGGGTGCAAGGCCCTCTAGATGTTCACTGGTTTGTTTTTATTATCCCCAGAGAGGAGAAGTGGGCATGTTGTTGCCAGGTGAAAAGTGCGGATTCTGTTTCAAAGAATTAAACAGGATCCGCATGGTCATCTGCTTCCTTTAAGAATCCTTTGCTTCATCAGCTGGGAAACCACCATGGTTCTATATACTCCCGTATGGGTGGGCACAGGTTACTGGCTTGTTCCAAGAAGTATGCCACAAAGCTTTTCAAATAAAAAGTACATTGAAAATTATTTGCAGGTGTTCAGCGTTTCATCATAATTGCGACAACGTTTGTATGTGCCTAGAAACCGAAGATGGCTGCCACAGACATAACTATGCTGAGGCGTAGCTGACTTGGTTTTGCCGATTTTTGTTAGTGGAGACTGACAAGAAGCCATTCTTCTAAGTATCATGCTGCCATCATTTTTCTGTTGGTTAAAAATTAAGGGAAATTTTGGAAGTTAGCATTATAATTAGTAGCTGGAGGGTACGGTTTTTTTTTTGTGTGTGGTCGATGTAGATGGGGGGGTCAGGCCCTGTGTCAGTTAGCTGGTTAGTTTTTATTATCCCCAGAGAGGAGAAGTGGGCATGTGTTTGGCAGGTGAAAAGGGCGGATTCTGTTTCAGAGAATTAACGATGATCCCGATGCCTATCCCGTTCCTTTAATAATCCTTTACTTCATCAGCTGGAAATCCACCATGGTTCTATATACTCCTCTTTGCGTGGGAACAGGTACCTGGCTTGTTCCAAGAACTATGCTGGAGAGTTTTCATATTAACCAGTACGTTGAAAATTATTTGCAGGTGTTCAGCGTTTCACCATAATTGTGATAACGTTTGTTTGTGCCTCCTGAAACCCAAGATGGCTGCCACGAACATAACTATGCTGAGGTGTAGCTGACTTGGTTTTGCCTATTTTTGTTAGTGGAGACTGACAAGAATCCATTCTTCTAAGTATCATCTCACCATCATTTTTCCATTGTTTAAAAATGCAGGAAAATTTTGCATGTTAGCATTATAATTAGTAGCTGGAGGCTACGGTGTTTTTTTTTTTTTTCCTGTGGGGTCGATGTGGATGTGTTGGTCAGGCCCTCTGTCAGTTCGCTGGTTTGTTTTTATTATCCCCAGAGAGGAGAAGTGGGCATGTGTTTGGCAGGGGAAAATGCGGATTCTCTTTCAGAGAAGTAAACAGGATCCGCATGGTCATCTCATTCCTTTAAGAATCCTTTGCTTCATCAGCTGGGATTCCACCATGTTTCTATATACTCCTCTATGCGTGGGCACAGGTACCTGGCTTGTTCCAAGAAGTATGCCGCAGAGCTTTTCAATTAACCACTACGTTGAAAATTATTTGCAGGTTTTCAGCGTTTCACCATAATTTTGATAACGTTTGTATGTGCCTCCAGAAACCCAAGAAGGCTGCGACGGACATAACTATGCTGAGGAGTAGCTGACTTGGTGTTGCCTATTTTTCTTAGTGGAGACAGATAAGAAGCCATTCTTCTAAGTATCATCCCACCACCATTTTTCCATTGTTTTAAAATGCAGGGAAATTTTGCAAGTTAGCATTATATTTAGTAGCTGGTGGGCACGGTTTTTTTTGTGTGTGGTCGATGTGGATGGGGGGGGTCAGGCCCTCTGTCAGTTCGCTGGTTAGTTTTTATTATCCCCAGAGAGGAGAAGTGGGCATGTGTTTGGCAGGTGAAAAGGGCGGATTCTGTTTCAGAGAATTAACGATGATCCCCATGGTCATCCCGTTCCTTTAATAATCCTTTACTTCATCAGCTGGAAATCCACCATGGTTCTATATACTCCTCTTTGCGTGGGAACAGGTACCTGGCTTGTTCCAAGAAGTATGCTGGAGAGTTTTCATATTAACCAGTACGTTGAAAATTATTTGCAGGTGTTCAGCGTTTCACCATAATTGTGATAACGTTTGTTTGTGCCTCCTGAAACCCAAGATGGCTGCCACGAACATAACTATGCTGAGGCGTAGCTGACTTGGTGTTGCCTATTTTTGTTAGTGGAGACTGACAAGAATCCATTCTTCTAAGTATCATCTCACCATCATTTTTCCATTGTTTAAAAATGCAGGAAAATTTTGCAAGTTAGCATTATAATTAGTAGCTGGAGGCTACGGTGTTTTTTTTTTTTTTTCCTGTGGGGTCGGTGTGGATGTGTTGGTCAGGCCCTCTGTCAGTTCGCTGGTTTGTTTTTATTATACCCAGAGAGAAGAAGTGTGTATTAGTACGGCAGGTGAAAACTGCGGATCTGTTTCAGAGAATTAAACAGGATCCGCATGGTAATCCCGTTCCTTTAAGAATCCTTTGCTTCATGAGCTGGGAATCCACCATGGTTCTATATACTTCTCTATGCGTGGGCACAGGAAACTGGCTTGTTCCAAGAAGTATGCCTCAGAGGTTTTCAATTAACCAGTATGTTGAAAATCCTTTTCAGATTTTCAGCGTTTCACCATAATTGTGATAACGTGTGTATGTGCCTACTGAAACCAAATATGGCTGCTACGGACATAACTATGCTGAGGCGTAGCTGACTTGGTGTTGCCTATTTTTGTCAGTGGAGACTGACAAGAAGCCATTCTTCTAACTATCATCCCACCATCATTTCTCCATTGTTTAAAAATGCAGGGAAATTTTGCAAATTGGCATTATAATTAGTAGCTGGAGGGTACTTTTTTTTTTTGTGGGATCGGTCAGGATGGGTGTTCAGGCCCTCTGTCAGATCGCTGGTTTGTTTTTATTATCCCCAGAGAAGAGTAGTGGGCATGTGTTTGGCAGGTGAAAAGTTCGGATTCTGTTTCAGAGAATGAAACAGGATCTGCATGCTCATCCCGTTCCTTTTGGAAACTTTTGCTTCATCAGCTGGGATCCACCATGGCTCTATATGCTCCTCTATGTGTGGGCACAGGTAACTGGCTTGTTCCAAGAAATATGCCGCAGAGCTTTTCAATTAAGCAGTACGTTGAAAATTATTTGCAGGTTTTCAGCGTTTCACCATAATTTTGATAACGTTTGTATGTGTCTCCTGAAACCCAATATGGCTGCCAAGGACATAAGTATGCTGAGGCGTAGCTGACTTCGTGTTGCCTATTTTTGTTAGTGGAGACTGACAAGAAGCCATTCTTCTAAGTATCATCCCACCACCATTTTTCCATTGTTTAAAAATGCGGGGAAATTTTGCAAGTTATCCTTATAATTAGTAAATGGAGGGTACTTTTTTTTTTTTTGTGGGGTCAGTGTGGATGGGTTGGTCAGGCCATCTGTCAATTCACTGGCTTGTTTTCATTATCCCCAGAGAGGAGAAGTGGGCATGTGTTTGGCAGGTGAAAAGTGCGGATTCTGTTTCAGAGAATTAAACAGGATCCGCATGGTCATCTCATTCCTTTAAGAATCCTTTGCTTCATCAGCTGGGATTCCACCATGTTTCTATATACTCCTCTATGCGTGGGCACAGGTACCTGGCTTGTTCCAAGAAGTATGCTGGAGAGTTTTCAAATTAACCACTACGTTGAAAATTATTTGCAGGTTTTCAGCGTTTCACCATAATTTTGATAACGTTTGTATGTGCCTCCTGAAACCCAAGAAGGCTGCGACGGACATAACTATGCTGAGGAGTAGCTGACTTGGTGTTGCCTATTTTTGTTAGTGGAGACAGACAAGAAGCCATTCTTCAAGTATCATCCCACCACCATTTTTCCATTGTTTTAAAAGGCAGGGAAATTTTGCAAGTTAGCATTATAATTAGTAGCTGGAGGGTACGGGTTTTTTTTGTGTGTGGTCGATGTGGATGGGGGGGGTCAGGCCCTCTGTCAGTTCGCTGGTTAGTTTTTATTATCCCCAGAGAGGAGAAGTGGGCATGTGTTTGGCAGGTGAAAAGTGCGGATTCTGTTTCAGAGAATGAAACAGGATCGGCATGCTCATCCCGTTCCTTTAGGAAACTTTTGCTTCATCAGCTGGGAATCCACCATGGTTCTATATACTCCTCTATGTGTGGGCACAGGTAACTGGCTTGTTCCAAGAAGTATGCCACAGAGCTTTTGAATTAAGTAGTACGTTGAAAATTATTTGCAGGTTTTCAGCGTTTCACCATAATTCTCATAACGTTTGTATGTGTCTCCTGAAACCCAATATGGCTGCCAAGGACATAAGTATGCTGCGGCGTAGCTGTCTTCGTGTTGCCTATTTTTGTTAGTGGAGACTGACAAGAAGCCATTCTTCTAAGTGTCATCCCACCATCATTTTTCCATTGTTTAAAAATGCAGGGAAATTTTGCAAGTTACCATTATAATTAGTAGCTGGAGGGTACTTTTTTTTTTTTTGTGGGGTCAGTGAGGATGGGTTGGTCAGGCCATCTGTCAATTCACTGGTTTGTTTTTATTATCCCCAGAGAGGAGAAGTGGGCATGTGTTTGGCAGGTGAAAAGTGCGGATTCTCTTTCAGAGAATTAAACAGGATCCGCATGGACATCTCATTCCTTTAAGAATCCTTTGCTTCATCAGCTGGGATTCCACCATGTTTCTATATACTCCTCTATGCGTGGGCACAGGTACCTGCCTTGTTCCAAGAAGTATGCCGGAGAGTTTTCAAATTAACCACTACGTTGAAAAGTACTTGCAGGTTTTCAGTGTTTCACCATAATTTTGATAACGTTTGTATGTGCCTCCTGAAACCCAAGAAGGCTGCGACGGACATAACTATGCTGAGGAGTAGCAGACTTGGTGTTGCCTATTTTTGTTAGTGGAGACAGACAAGAAGCCATTCTTGTAAGTATCATCCCACCACCATTTTTCCATTGTTTTAAAATGCAGGTAAATTTTGCAAGTTAGCATTATAATTAGTAGCTGGAGGGTATGGGTTTTTTTTGTGTGTGGTCGATGTGGATGGGGGGGTCAGGCCCTCGGTCAGTTCGCTGGTTAGTTTTTATTATCCCCAGAGAGGAGAAGTGGGCATGTGTTTGGCAGGTGAAAAGGGCGGATTCTGTTTCAGAGAATTAACGATGATCCCCATGCTCATCCCGTTCCTTTAATAATCCTTTACTTCATCAGCTGGAAATCCACCATGGTTCTATATACTCCTCTTTGCGTGGGAACAGGTAACTGGCTTGTTCCAAGAAGTATGCCGCAGAGCTTTTCAATTAACCACTACGTTGAAAATTATTTGCAGGTGTTCAGCGTTTCACCATAATTGTGATAACGTTTGTTTGTGCCTCCTGAAACCCAAGAAGGCTGCGACGGACATAACTATGCTGCGGAGTAGCTGACTTGGTGTTGCCTATTTTTGTTAGTGGAGACTGACAAGAAGCCATTCTTCTAAGTATCATCCCACCACCATTTTTCCATTGTTTTAAAATGCAGGGAAATTTTGCAAGTTAGTATTATAATTAGTAGCTGGAGGGTACTTTTTTTTTTTTGTGGGGTCGGTGTGGATGGGGGTGCAAGGCCGTCTAGATGTTTGCTGGTTTTTTTTTTATTATCCCCAGAGAGGAGAAGTGGGCATGTTGTTGGCAGGTGAAATGTGCGGATTCTGTTTCAAAGAATTGAACAGGATCCGCATGGTCATCCGCTTCCTTTAAGAATCCTTTGCTTCAACAGCTGGGAAACCACCATGGTTCTATATACTCCCGTATGGGTGGGCACAGGTTACTGGCTTGTTCCAAGAAGTATGGCACAGAGCTTTTCAAATAAAAAGTACATTGAAAATTATTTGCAGGTGTTCAGCGTTTCATCATAATTGCGACAACGTTTGTATGTGCCTTGAAACCCAAGATGGCTGCCACAGACATAACTATGCTGAGGCGTAGCTGACTTGGTGTTGCCTATTTTTGTCAGTGGAGACTGACAAGAAGCCATTCTTCTAAGTATCATCCCACCATCATTTCTCCATTGTTTAAAAATGCAGGGAAATTTTGCAAATTGGCATTATAATTAGTAGCTGGAGGGTACTTTTTTTTTTGTGGGGTCGGTGAGGATGGGTGTTCAGGCCCTCTGTCAGAGCGCTGGTTTGTTTTTATTATCGCCAGAGAAGAGTAGTGGGCATGTGTTTGGCAGGTGAAAAGTGCGGATTCTGTTTCAGAGAATTAAACAGGATCCACATGGTCATCTCATTCCTTTAAGAATCCTTTGCTTCATCAGCTGGGAATCCACCATGGTTCTATATACTCCTCTATGTGCGGGCATAGGTAACTGGCTTGTTCCAAGAAGTATGCCTCAGAGCTTTTCAATTAAGCAGTACGTTGAAAATTATTTGCAGGTTTTCAGCGTTTCACCATAATTTTGATAACGTTTGTATGTGTCTCCTGAAACCCAATATGGCTGCCAAGGACATAAGTATGCTGAGGCATAGCTGACTTCGTGTTGCCTATTTTTGTTAGTGGAGACTGACAAGAAGCCATTCTTCTAAGTATCATCCCACCACCATTTTTCCATTGTTTAAAAATTCAGGGAAATTTTGCAAGTTAGCATTATAATTAGTAGCTGGAGGGTACTTTTTTTTTTTTTTTGTTGGGTCAGTGTGGATGGGTTGGTCAGGCCATCTGTCAATTCACTGGTTTGTTTTTATTATCCCCAGAGAGGAGAAGTGGGCATGTGTTTGGCAGGTGAAAAGTGCGGATTCTGTTTCAGAGAATTAAACAGGATCCGCATGGTCATCTCATTCCTTTAAGAATCCTTTGCTTCATCAGCTGGGATTCCACCATGTTTCTATATACTCCTCTATGCGTGGGCACAGGTACCTGGCTTGTTCCAAGAAGTATGCTGGAGAGTTTTCAAATTAACCAGTACGTTGAAAATTATTTGCAGGTTTTCAGCGTTTCACCATAATTTTGATAACGTTTGTATGTGCCTCCTGAAACACAAGAAGGCTGCGACGGACATAACTATGCTGAGGAGTAGCTGACTTGGTGTTGCCTATTTTTGTTAGTGGAGACTGACAAGAAGCCATTCTTCTAAGTATCATCCCACCACCATTTTTCCATTGTTTTAAAATGCAGGGAAATTTTGCAAGTTAGCATTATAATTAGTAGCTGGAGGGTACGGTTTTCTTTGTGTGGGGTCGATGTGGATGGGGGGGTCAGGCCCTCTGTCAGTTCGCTGGTTAGTTTTTATTATACCCAGAGAGGAGAAGTGGGCATGTGTTTGGCAGGAGACAAGGGCGGATTCGGTTTCAGAGAATTAACGATGATCCCCATGGTCATCCCGTTCCTTTAATAATCCTTAACTTCATCAGCTGGAAATCCACCATGGTTCTATATACTCCTCTTTGCGTGGGAACAAGTAACTGGCTTCTTCCAAGAAGTATGCGGCAGAGATTTTCAATTAACCACTACGTTGAAAATTATTTGCAGGTGTTCAGTGTTTCACCATAATTGTGATAACGTTTGTTTGTGCCTCCTGAAACCCAAGAAGGCTGCGACGGACATAACTATGCTGCGGAGTAGCAGACTTGGTGTTGCCTATTTTTGTTAGTGGAGACTGACAAGAAGCCATTCTTCTAAGTATCATCCCACCACCATTTTTCCATTGTTTTAAAATGCAGGGAAATTTTGCAAGTTAGTATTATAATTAGTAGCTGGAGGGTACTTTATTTTTTTTGTGGGGTCGGTGTGGATGGGGGTGCAAGGCCCTCTAGATGTTCGCTGGTTTTTTTTTATTATCCCCAGAGAGGAGAAGTGGGCATGTTGTTGGCAGGTGAAAAGTGCGGAATCTGTTTCAAAGAATTAAACAGGATCCGCATGGTCATCCGCTTCCTTTAAGAATCCTTTGCTTCATCAGCTGGGAAACCACCATGGTTCTATATACTCCCGTATGGGTGGGCACAGGTTACTGGCTTGTTCCAAGAAGTATGGCACAGAGCTTTTCAAATAAAAAGTACATTGAAAATTATTTGCAGGTGTTCAGCGTTTCATCATAATTGCGACAACGTTTGTATGTGCCTAGAAACCCAAGATGGCTGCCACAGACATAACTATGCTGAGGCGTAGCTGAATTGGTTTTGCCGATTTTTGTTAGTGGAGACTGACAAGAATCCATTCTTCTAAGTATCATGCCGCCATCATTTTTCCGTTGGTTAAAAATGAAGGAAATTTTGGAAGTTAGCATTATAATTACTAGCTGGAGGGTACGGTTTTTCTTTTGTGTGTGGTCGATGTGGATGGGGGGCTCAGGCCCTCTGTCAGTTAGCTGGTTAGTTTTTATTATCCCCAGAGAGGAGAAGTGGGCATGTGTTTGGCAGGGGAAAAGGGCGGATTCTGTTTCAGATAATTAACGATGATCCCCATGGTCATCCTTTTCCTTTAATAATCCTTTACTTCATCAGCTGGAAATCCACCATGGTTCTATATACTCCTCTTTGCGTGGGAACAGGTACCTGGCTTGTTCCAAGAACTATGCTGGAGAGTTTTCATATTAACCAGTACGTTGAAAATTATTTGCAGGTGTTCAGCGTTTCACCATAATTGTGATAACGTTTGTTTGTGCCTCCTGAAACCCAAGATGGCTGCCACGAACATAACTATGCTGAGGTGTAGCTGACTTGGTTTTGCCTATTTTTGTTAGTGGAGACTGACAAGAATCCATTCTTCTAAGTATCATCTCACCATCATTTTTCCATTGTTTAAAAATGCAGGAAAATTTTGCATGTTAGCATTATAATTAGTAGCTGGAGGCTACGGTGTTTTTTTTTTTTTTTCCTGTGGGGTCGATGTGGATGTGTTGGTCAGGCCCTCTGTCAGTTCGCCGGTTTGTTTTTATTATTCCCAGAGAGGAGAAGTGGGTATTAGTATGGCAGGTGAAAACTGCGGATCTGTTTCAGAGAATTAAACAGGATCCGCATGGTAATCCCGTTCCTTTAAGAATCCTTTGCTTCATGAGCTGGGAATCCACCATGGTTCTATATACTTCTCTATGCGTGGGCACAGGAAACTGGCTTGTTCCAAGAAGTATGCCTCAGAGCTTTTCAATTAACCAGTATGTTGAAAATTATTTGCAGGTGTTCAGCGTTTCACCATAATTGTGATAACGTTTGTATGTGACTACTGAAACCAAATATGGCTGCTACGGACATAACTATTCTGAGGCGTTGCTGACTTGCTGTTGCCTATTTTTGTCAGTGGAGACTGACAAGAAGCCATTCTTCTAAGTATCATCCCACTATCTTTTCTCCATTGTTTAAAAATGCAGGGAAATTTTGCAAATTGGCATTATAATTAGTAGCTGGAGGGTACTTTTTTTTTTTTGTGGGGTCGGTCAGGATGGGTGTTAAGGCCCTCTGTCAGATCGCTGGTTTGTTTTTATTATCCCCAGAGAGGAGAAGTGGGCATGTGTTTGGCAGGTGAAAAGTGCGGATTCTGTTTCAGAGAATTAAACAGGATCCGCATGGTCAACTCATTCCTTTAAGAATCCTTTGCTTCATCAGCTGGGATTCCACCATGTTTCCATATACTCCTCTATGCGTGGGCACAGGTACCTGGCTTGTTCCAAGAAGTATGCCGCGGAGCTTTTCAATTAACCAGTAGGTTGAAAATTATTTGCAGGTTTTCAGCGTTTCACCATAATTTTGATAACGTTTGTATGTGCCTCCTGAAACCCAAGAAGGCTGCGACGGACATAACTATGCTGAGGAGTAGCTGACTTGGTGTTGCCTATTTTTGTTAGTGGAGACAGAGAAGAAGCCATTCTTCAAGTATCATCCCACCACCATTTTTCCATTGTTTTAAAAGGCAGGGAAATTTTGCAAGTTAGCATTATAATTAGTAGCTGGAGGGTACGGGTTTTTTTTGTGTGTGGTCGATGTGGATGGGGGGGGTCAGGCCCTCGGTCAGTTCGCTGGTTAGTTTTTATTATCCCCAGAGAGGAGAAGTGGGCATGTCTTTGGCAGGTGAAATGTTCGGATTCTGTTTCAGAGAATGAAACAGGATCGGCATGCTCATCCCGTTCCTTTAGGAAACTTTTGCTTCATCAGCTGGGAATCCACCATGGTTCTATATACTCCTCTATGTGTGGGTACAGGTAACTGGCTTCTTCCAAGATGTATGCCGCAGAGCTTTTCAATTAAGCAGTACGTTGAAAATTATTTGCAGGTTTTCAGCGTTTCACCATAATTCTCATAACGTTTGTATGTGTCTCCTGAAACCCAATATGGCTGCCAAGGACATAAGTATGCTGCGGCGTAGCTGTCTTCGTGTTGCCTATTTTTGTTAGTGGAGACTGACAAGAAGCCATTCTTCTAAGTATAATCCCACCATCATTTTTCCATTGTTTAAAAATGCAGGGAAATTTTGCAAGTTAGCATTATAATTAGTAGCTGGGGGGTACTTTTTTTTTTTTGTGGCGTCGGTCAGGATGGGTGTTCAGGCCCTCTGTCAGATCGCTGGTTTGTTTTTATTATCGCCAGAGAAGAGTAGTGGGCATGTGTTTGGCAGGTGAAAAGTGCGGATTCTGTTTCAGAGAATTAAACAGGATCCGCATGGTCATCTCATTCCTTTAAGAATCCTTTGCTTCATCAGCTGGGATTCCACCATGTTTCTATATACTCCTCTATGCGTGGGCACAGGCACCTGGCTTGTTCCAAGAAGTATGCTGGAGAGTTTTCATATTAACCAGTACGTTGAAAATAATTTGCAGGTTTTCAGCGTTTCACCATAATTTTGATAACGTTTGTATGTGCCTCCTGAAACCCAAGAAGGCTGCGACGGACATAACTATGCTGAGGAGTAGCTGACTTGGTGTTGCCTATTTTTGTTAGTGGAGACAGACAAGAAGCCATTCTTCTTAGTATCATCCCACCACCATTTTTGCATTGTTTTAAAATGCAGGGAAATTTTGCAAGTTAGCATTATAATTAGTAGCTGGAGGGTACGGTTTTTTTTTGTGTGTGGTCGATGTGGATGGGGGGGTCAGGCTCTCTGTCAGTTCGCTGCTTAGTTTTTATTATCCCCAGAGAGGAGAAGTGGGCATGTGTTTGGCAGGTGAAAAGGGCGGATTCTGTTTCAGAGAATTAACGATGATCCCCATGCTCATCCCGTTCCTTTAATAATCCTTTACTTCCTCAGCTGGAAATCCACCATGGTTCTATATACTCCTCTTTGCGTGGGAACAGGTAACTGGCTTGTTCCAAGAAGTATGCCGCAGAGCTTTTCAATTAACCAGTACGTTCAAAATTATTTGCAGGTGTTCAGGGTTTCACCATAATTGTGATAACGTTTGTTTGTGCCTCCTGAAACCCACGAAGGCTGCCACGGACATAACTATGCTGAGGAGTAGCTGACTTGGTGGTGCCTATTTTTGTTAGTGGAGACAGACAAGAAGCCATTCTTCTAAGTATCATCCCACCACCATTTTTCCATTGTTTTAAAATGCAGGGAAATTTTGCAAGTTAGCATTATAATTAGTAGCTGGAGGGTACGGTTTTTTTTTGTGTGTGTGTGGTCGATGTGGATGGGGGGATCAGGCCCTCTGTCAGTTCACTGGTTCGTTTTTATTATCCCCAGAGAGGAGAAGTGGGCATGTGTTTGGCAGGTGAAAAGGGCGGATTCTGTTTCAGAGAATTAACGATGATCCCCCTGCTCATCCCGTTCCTTTAATAATCCTTTACTTCATCAGCTGGAAATCCACCATGGTTCTATATACTCCTCTTTGCGTGGGAACAGGTAACTGGCTTGTTCCAAGAAGTATGCCGCAGAGCTTTTCAATTAACCACTACGTTGAAAATTATTTGCAGGTGTTCAGCGTTTCACCATAATTGTGATAACGTTTGTTTGTGCCTCCTGAAACCCAAGATGGCTGCCACGAACTTAACGATGCTGAGGCGTAGCTGATTTGGTTTTTCCTATTTTTGTTAGTGGAGACTGACAAGAATCCATTCTTCTAAGTATCATCTCACCATCATTTTTCCATTTTTTAAAAATGCAGGAAAATTTTGCAAGTTAGCATTATAATTAGTAGCTGGAGGCTACGGTTTTTTTTTGTGTGGGGTCGATGTGGATGGGGGGGGGGTCAGGCCCTCTGTCAGTTCGCTGGTTTGTTTTTATTATCCCCAGAGAGGAAAAGTGGGTATTAGTATGGCAGGAGATAACTGCGGATCTGTTTCAGAGAATTAAACAGGATCCGCATGGTAATCCCGTTCCTTTAAGAATCCTTTGCTTCATGAGCTGGGAATCCACCATGGTTCTATATACTTCTCTATGCGTGGGCACAGGAAACTGGCTTGTTCCAAGAAGTATGCCTCAGAGCTTTTCAATTAACCAGTATGTTGAAAATCCTTTGCAGGTTTTCAGCGTTTCACCATAATTGTGATAACGTGTGTATGTGCCTACTGAAACCAAATATGGCTGCTACGGACATAAGTATGCTGAGGCGTAGCTGACTTGGTGTTGCCTATTTTTGTCAGTGGAGACTGACAAGAAGCCATTCTTCTAAGTGTCATCCCACCATCATTTCTCCATTGTTTAAAAATGCAGGGAAATTTTGCAAATTAGCATTATAATTAGTAGCTGGAGGTTACTTTTTTTTTTTGTGGGGTCGGTCAGGATGGGTGTTCAGGCCCTCTGTCAGATCGCTGGTTTGTTTTTATTATCCCCAGAGAGGAGAAGTGGGCATGTGTTTGGCAGGTGAAAAGTGCGGATTCTGTTTCAGAGAATTAAACAGGATCCGCATGGTCATCTCATTCCTTTAGGAATCCTTTGCTTCATCAGCTGGGATTCCACCATGTTTCTATATACTCCTCTATGCGTGGGCACAGGTACCTGGCTTGTTCCAAGAAGTATGCTGGAGAGTTTTCAAATTAACCAGTACGTTGAAAATTATTTGCAGGTTTTCAGCGTTTCACCATAATTTTGATAACGTTTGTATGTGCCTCCTGAAACCCAAGAAGGCTGCGACGGACATAACTATGCTGAGGAGTAGCTGACTTGGTGTTGCCTATTTTTGTTAGCGGAGACAGACAAGAAGCCATGCTTCTAAGTATCATCCCACCACCATTTTTCCATTGTTTTAAAATGCAGGGAAATTTTGCAAGTTAGCATTATAATTAGTAGCTGGAGGGTACGGTTTTATTTTGTGTTGGTCGATGTGGATGGGGGGGTCAGGCCCTCTGTCAGTTCGCTGGTTAGTTTTTATTATCCCCAGAGAGGAGAAGTGGGCATGTGTTTGGCAGGTGAAAAGGGCGGATTCTGTTTCAGAGAATTAACGATGATCCCCCTGCTCATCCCGTTCCTTTAATAATCCTTTACTTCATCAGCTGGAAATCCACCATGGTTCTATATACTCCTCTTTGCGTGGGAACAGGTAACTGGCTTGTTCCAAGAAGTATGCCGGAGAGCTTTTCAATTAACCAGTACGTTGAAAATTATTTGCAGGTGTTCAGGGTTTCACCATAATTGTGATAACGTTTGTTTGTGCCTCCTGAAACCCAAGAAGGCTGCGACGGACATAACTATGCTGAGGAGTAGCTGTCTTGGTGTTGCCTATTTGTGTTAGTGGAGACTGACAAGAAGCCATTCTTCTAAGTATCATCCCACCATCATTTTTCCATTGTTTTAAAATGCAGGGAAATTTTGTAAGTTAGCATTATAATTAGTAGCTGGAGGGTACGGTGTTTTTTTTTTTTTTCCTGTGGGGTCAGTGTGGATGTGTTGGTCAGGCCCTCTGTCAGTTCGCTGGTTTGTTTTTATTATCCCCAGAGAGGAGAAGTGGGCATTAGTATGGCAGGTGAAAAGTGCGGATTCTGTTTCAGAGAATTAAACAGGATCCGCATGGTAATCCCGTTCCTTTAAGAATCCTTTGCTTCATGAGCTGGGAATCCACCATGGTTCTATATACTTCTCTATGCGTGGGCAGAGGAAACTGGCTTCTTCCAAGAAGTATGCCTCAGAGCTTTTCAATTAACCAGTATGTTGAAAATCCTTTGCAGGTTTTCAGCGTTTCACTATAATTGTGATAACGTGTGTATGTGCCTACTGAAACCAAATATGGCTGCTATGGACATAACTATGCTGAGGCGTAGCTGACTTGGTGTTGCCTATTTTTGTCAGTGGAGACTGACAAGAAGCCATTCTTCTAAGTATCATCCCACCATCATTTCTCCATTGTTTAAAAATGCAGGGAAATTTTGCAAATTGGCATTATAACTAGTAGCTGGAGGGTACTTTTTTTTTGTGGGGTCGGTCAGGATGGGTGTTCAGGTGTTCAGCCTAAGAATACTGAGTTGTAGAAATGCCCCCTGTATTTCTGGAGACAAGATTTGATTTCAGAAGTCAAATAAGGCTTTGCCTTAAGGAAAAGATAAATGTGTTAGTTCAAAAGCTGCCTCGTCTCAGGAGGGCGTCTTGCTGGTCAGTAGAAGCTGCATCTCAAGGAGACAGCTGTAAACTGGGCCTTTGGTTCTCACCTGTTTTGAAAGACAAGGCAGGCCTCCCTTAGGACCAAAGGTTGCTGGTGCTGCTGACAGGTGGACCCCCGGAGATGAGAGCTAATCAGATAGATATGCTAATGCCCAAGCCGGGCCCAGATGGAACCATGCGGTTCAAGTAATTAACACAAAGCACAGCCCATGTTGACTTCTGGGATCATCTCTGTCTCCAAGAACACAATCACCAGAGCCAAGATGTCTCTGTTTGTTGCTAAAGTAATAGCCTTATCATAAAACTTAGAAGTTTGCCCCAAGAAGATTTTATAACCCATTGTTCCCCTAGTTAGAGTTAGTTAAAGGATCTGTAGTAGACTTTTAGGAGACTTCGACCCTAAAGCAAACTGCCTGTTAGTATCAAAATCCCGTTGCGCTTGGCAACCGGAGCATGTATGTACCCTATATAATACCTGTGTGGAGTTTCAGTCGGGGAAATATTTGATGCAGGTAAAATATTTCCATCCGGATACCCTCCTTTATCTATTTTCATAAACTTTCACTTTATAAACAAAAAAAAAAAAAAAAGGACTTCTTTGCGGGGAGCGTAGCTAACTCCCCGCAAACTGGCATAGTCGGCAGGACACTCCGATAGGGTCTTGAAGGCAAAAGGCTTTGCTCGAGCGAAGAGTTCCCGAATTGCATCGCAAGGGACCTGGAGTGGATTGAAAGTCGCGCGCGCGTCTTACCTAGTGAGAGGTAAGTGAACATCTCCAGGGCAAAGTAAATTATTATTCTGTCCGGGTTAAAATAATGAGGAAGACTATCTTTTCTGAGTATGTGGAATTGTTGAGAGCTTATTAAAGAGTACTAGAGTAATTGCCAAAAAGAAAAATCTCGAGAAATTGTTAATTTAATTTCCAAGCACTGTGATTGGTTCTCACCTCCGGGTGAGTTCAAGCTGCAGCAAAAGTAGTTGGCGCTGAAAACATTATGAAAAGCGCTCCGAAAATAAATAAATAAATAAATAAATTAAATTTCTCTATGTATTTAAAAGCTCTGCTCTTTAATTTCTCAAGCTCTACAGCTGTTTCATTCTAACTCAGAATTCTCTTTTAGCGAGACGGAGGATATCCGTCCTAAAATAAGCTTAGTAAAAGATCTGGAGCCTGTTTTTAGCAGAAAAGAGAAGGTCAATTGGGACCTTCCGTCTGCATTGGGCCAGGATAAGACAAAGCCAATAAAAGTAGGTACCGACCCTCTTCTCGGGTCTATAGAAAATATAGAAAAGAGAAAAAGAAAGAATTCTAAAGGAGAACTTTCACTTTAAGAGCTCTCTGCGCGGCTCAAGTCAGCCGCTTTAAGCTTGGGAACCGCTACTCTCTAATGCAAATGATTCCCTGAAGCATGATCCACCGTTGAGAGAGGCTGTTAAAAAAAAAAAAAAACTTTTAAAGAACAAACTAAGATCTTAGAAAAGATGATCAGGTTATTGCTCAAATTCAACAGTGCTGTATTAGAACATAAGAGAAGATAGCTTCTCCTAAACAGTCTGTGTTTTCTTGTGTAAGATGTTAAAGAAAATGTTAATGAAACTTATGTAGATTTTATCACTAGATTACAAGATGTGCAAAAAACGGTTAGTCCGCCTGACTTAAAAAATTTAATATTACATATATTGGCTTTTAATAATACTAATTCAAAATGTTAGCGGCTTTTACATCCGCCGCTCAAAAAAAAAAAAAAAGGGTTTCGCCGAAAAGTTAAATCAGAGGCTTTTAAAATACAAATGTTGGCTGAGGCTAGCAGTGGGAAAGGCATTCCCAGAAAGCAAAAAACTGTCGTAAAATGTCTCGATTACGTCCGTAAAGGACATTTTGGAAAAAAAAAAAAAATTATAAACAACTTTCCGGAGCTTTTATCACTGACCGGAGCTCTCTTACCTTAAAAGGGATTTCAGTACATTTGGGTATAGTTGATTCAGATTACTCAGGAAAAATTTCAGTTAATGATGAGTTCCAATTTTGATTATCTTATTCAGGCTAGAGACCGTATTGCACAACTTCTATTGTTACCTTATATACAGAAGTTCTAAGGCAAGGAGGTTTTGGGAGCACTGGAACTAAAGTGTATTGGCAAGCTTTAATTAATGACCAGAGACCTCAATTAGAGATTAAGTTAAATGGCAAATCTTTTGTTGGACTTGTAGATACTGGGGCTGATGTTACAATTATTTCTAAAAGTTTTTGGCCAAAGGCTTGGCCTTTACAAGAAGTTCCTACTGTTCTTACCGGAATAGGAACGATGACTGACATATTTCAAAGTCGACAAATTTTAAATTGTTCAGGTCCTGATGGACAGACAGCCACTTTAAAACCTTACGTGGCTAACATCACTATTAATTTGTGGGGAAGAGATTTGTTACAGCAATGGGGAGCATACATCAATATACCTAATACATCTGCTCCTGCTAAACAGATTATGTTAAATATGAATTATAACCCTTGTTTTGGTTTGGGTAAAAGGAGCCAAGGGGCTAAGACTTTCGAGGCACCAAAGGCACATACTTCTCGGCATGGTTTATGCTATCCAAATTTTGGATAGCAGCCACTGCTGCTGAAAAGCACCATTATGCTCTGGCTTTAAATTGGATATCACAAAAGCCTATATGGACAGAGCAGTGGCCACTAAACCAAGAAAAATTGGGTGCTCTTCAAATATTAGGAGAAGAACAATTACAAGCAGGACATATAGAGGAGTCCACCAGTCCGTGGAATTCTCCTATATTTGTTATTAAAAAGAAATCTGGCAAATGGCAAATGTTAACTGATTTAAAAATAATCAATATAATTATACAATTAATAATCAAGCCAAACGTATTGTTTCTCATTGTCCCACTTGTCAATTAATTAATCAGCTTAAATTTTCTGCAGGACTTAATCCTCGAGGTCTCTCGCCAAATGAATTATGGCAAATGGATGTTACTCATATTCCTAAATTTGGCAAGTTAGGTATTGTACGTGTTACTGTAGATACTTATTCCAGTCTTATTATGGCTACTCCATCCTCTGGAGAAACTGTTAGACATGTACTTTCACGTTTACACTCCTGTTTTGTATAAATGGGAGTCCCAGCCACCATTAAAACTGACAATGGCCCTGCTTACACTAGTCATTCTTTTGCAGCTTTTTATATTAAATGAGACATCAAGCACATTACTGGCATTCCTTATAATCCTCAAGGACAAGGTATTATAGAACGTACACATCAAACTTTAAAAAACATGTTATTAAAACAAAAAGGGGGAGGTAGACAGTCTCCCAAAGACAGAATAAATCAAGCCTTATTTACCTAAAATTTTTTGAATATTCATAAGGAAGATAAATTAACAGCAATAGAAAAGCATTGGAATGGGAGTCCACAATCAGACTCTTTCCCTCACCAGCCTATCTGGTGGAAAGATAATGTAGAAAATAAATGGAAAAAAGGATGGGCAAAGGTGTGGGGGAGAGTTTTTGCTTGTGTTTTGACAGATGACAGACCAACAGTCTGGATTCCAAGCAGAAGAATCAAACCCAGAGTGGAAACTCAAGGGGAAAAAGCAGAAGACACGTCAGGCACAGACCATGACGTGGGGACAGCTGAAGAGAACATACAAAGAAGCAGACAAGATATTGAACCGGACATTTGTACCTAAAACGTCTGTAAATCTTTTTCTTGCCATGATCTGCGTGGTGAGCATGGTGGTAAGAGTGTCTGGCAAACAGACACATCACTATTGGGCATTCTAAAATTGCACCCACAGATATACCCCTTTGTAAGAAAGTAATAATTTCTGATCCTAAAACTTGGGTACAATGGGACAATTATAGAGCTCACACGGGGCGCATTCTTGCTGGGTCCCCATCTTATGGTGTTGTCCTAGACTGGAGTCCCTATGGACATCCTGCCTCCTCTCACAATTTTAAAAAGCTTCATTGGAATAAAACTGCCACCTCGATGTCTGTAAAAGACACTGACCTTAAAAGTCATATTACATGGCTCAATGATGGTATGAGCTCTCCAGCTCCTCATATTTTAGATGGCCCTATTCATGATCAATTGTGGAAAATATCAGCTGCTTTGCACCCTTTGCAGGCCTGGATTAGCACACACACTGGATACAAACAATAGCCGAGAATGGACTTTTAATTTAAATTCTACTCATTATATTCAAGTTTGTGTTAGACTGCCTTACTTATTTATGATTGGACATGCTGTTTATAAAGAACCTTCTTTCCTAGTGACCTGTGACAACTGTTCTTATTATACCTGTATTAAGAATTCTATAAAGTTCAACCCTTATAAAGAAACACTTTATATTTTCAAAGCCAGAACAGGACTGTGGTTACCTGTTAAAATGAATAGAGTCTGGCAAGAAACACCAGCAATGTTCCTTTTGGATAAACTACTTAACCACATTCTTAAACGTACAAAAAGATTTATTGGTCTCTTAATAGCAGCTATTTTGGGAATCATTGCTGTCACTGCTTCTGCGGCCACCGCAGGTGTGGCTCTACATCAGACCGTTCAGACCACTGAATTTGTTCAAAACTGGCACCATGATTCAAATCAATTATGGTCTACACAAAATCAAATTGACTCTAAATTAGCTACTCAAGTGGCTGACTTACAGCAAGCAGTCACCTTGTTGGGAGACCAGGTTATAAGTCTACAAAAGCAACTTAGACTTCGTTGTGATTGGAATATCACTCAATTTTGTGTTACACCTCATATATATAATCAAACTCGGTTTCCTTGGGAAAACATCAAAAAACATCTACTTAATCAAGGAAATCTGACTGAAGAGATTAAAAATTTACAACAAGAAATATTAAGTACCTTCAGTCACAAACTTAAATTGCTTTCTGAAGCTGACATTATTGATGACATCTCTTCTGGTTTGGAGTCAGCTGATCCACTTTATCATCTTAAGATCTATGGGAGTTCCACTATTGTAACTTTTAGCATTATTTTAATCCTTTGCTTGTGTTTATTTATACTCTGGAGAAAACTCTGAAGCAGACAAGAATCCAGAGACCAACTCCTCGCTGTGATAGCTGTCCAACTCCATCAACTTTCTTCAAAAAATAAAAAAGGGGGAGATGTTGAGCCTAAGAATACTGAGTTGTAGAAATGCCCCCTGTATTTCTGGAGACAAGATTTGATTTCAGAAGTCAAATAAGGCTTTGCCTTAAGGAAAAGATAAATGTGTTAGTTCAAAAGCTGCCTCGTCTCAGGAGGGCGTCTTGCTGGTCAGTAGAAGCTGCATCTCAAGGAGACAGCTGTAAACTGGGCCTTTGGTTCTCACCTGTTTTGAAAGACAAGGCAGGCCTCCCTTAGGACCAAAGGTTGCTGGTGCTGCTGACAGGTGGACCCCCGGAGATGAGAGCTAATCAGATAGATATGCTAATGCCCAAGCAGGGCCCAGATGGAACCATGCGGTTCAAGTAATTAACACAAAGCACAGCCCATGTTGATTTCTGGGATCATCTCTGTCTCCAAGAACACAATCACCAGAGCCAAGATGTCTCTGTTTGTTGCTAAAGTAATAGCCTTATCATAAAACTTAGAAGTTTGCCCCAAGAAGATTTTATAACCCATTGTTCCCCTAGTTAGAGTTAGTTAAAGGATCTGTAGTAGACTTTTAGGAGACTTCGACCCTAAAGCAAACTGCCTGTTAGTATCAAAATCCCGTTGCGCTTGGCAACCGGAGCATGTATGTACCCTATATAATACCTGTGTGGAGTTTCAGTCGGGGAAATATTTGATGCGGGTAAAATATTTCCATCCGGATACCCTTCTTTATCTATTTTCATAAACTTTCACTTTATAAACTATATCTTTGGCTCTGTGTATTATTATTGCCATTACTTTATATTTTTATTTCTGTTTCCTACTATATTTTTCATCCTTTGCGATGACCCCTGCCTGAGAGACCTGATCAGAAGAAAAAACCTCTTTGCAGGGAGCGTAGAAAATTATTTGCAGGTTTTCAGCGTTTCACCATAATTGTGATAACGTTTGTATGTGCCTCCTGAAACCCAAGAAGGCTGCGACGGACATAACTATGCTGAGGAGTAGCTGACTTGGTGTTGCCTATTTTTGTTAGTGGAGACAGACAAGAAGCCATTCTTCTAAGTATCATCCCACCACCATTTTTCCATTGTTTTAAAATGCAGGGAAATTTTGCAAGTTAGCATTATAATTAGTAGCTGGAGGGTACGGTTTTTTTTGTGTGTGGTCGATGTGGATGGGGGGGTCAGGCCCTCTGTCAGTTCGCTGGTTAGTTTTTATTATAACCAGAGAGGAGAAGTGGGCATGTGTTTGGCAGGACAAAAGGGCGGATTCTGTTTCAGAGAATTAACGATGATCCCCATGGTGATCCCGTTCCTTTAATAATCCTTTACTTCATCAGCTGGAAATCCACCATGGTTCTATATACTCCTCTTTGCGTGGGAACAGGTAACAGGCTTGTTCCAAGAAGTATGCCGCAGAGCTTTTCAATTAACCACTACGATGAAAATTATTTGCAGGTGTTCAGCGTTTCACCATAATTGTGATAACGTTTGTATGTGCCTCCTGAAACCCAAGAAGGCTGCGACGGACATAACTATGCTGAGGAGTACCTGACTTGGTGTTGCCTATTTTTGTTAGTGGAGACTGACAAGAAGCCATTCTTCTAAGTATCATCCTACCACCATTTTTCCATTGTTTTAAAAGGCAGGGAAATTTTGCAAGTTAGCATTATAATTAGTAGCTGGAGGGTACGTTTTTTTTTTTTGTGTGTGGTCGACGTGGATGGGGGGGTCAGGCCTTATGTCAGTTCGCTGGTTAGTTTTTATTATCCCCAGAGAGGAGAAGTGGGCATGTGTTTGGCAGGTGAAAAGGGCGGATTCCGTTTCAGAGAATTAACGATGATCCCCAGGTCATCCCATTCCTTTAATAATCCTTTATTTCACCAGCTGGAAATCCACCATGGTTCTATATACTCCTCTTTGCGTGGGAACAGGTAACTGGCTTGTTCCAAGAAGTATGCCGCAGAGCTTTTCAATTAACCAGTACGTTGAAAATTATTTGCAGGTGTTCAGCGTTTCACCATAATTGTGATAACGTTTGTTTGTGCCTCCTGAAACCCAAAAAGGCTGCGACGGACATAACTATGCTGAGGAGTAGCTGACTTGGTGTTGCCTATTTTTGTTAGTGGAGACTGACAAGAAGCCATTCTTCTAAGTATCATCCCACCACCATTATTCCATTGTTTTAAAATGCAGGGAAATTTTGCAAGTTAGCATTATAATTAGTAGCTGGAGGGTACGGTTTTTTTTTTTGTGTGTGGTCGATGTAGATGGGGGGGTCAGTCCCTCTGTCAGTTCACTGGTTCGTTTTTATTATCCCAAGAGAGGAGAAGTGGGCATGTGTTTGGTAGGTGAAAAGGGCGGATTCTGTTTCAGAGAATTAACGATGATCCCCCGGCTCATCCCGTTCCTTTAATAATCCTTTACTTCATCAGCTGGAAATCCACCATGGTTCTATATACTCCTCTTTGCGTGGGAACAGGTAACTGGCTTGTTCCAAGAAGTATGCCCCAGAGCTTTTCAATTAACCACTACGTTGAAAATTATTTGCAGGTGTTCAGCGTTTCACCATAATTGTGATAACGTTTGTTTGTGCCTCCTGAAACCCAAGAAGGCTGCCACGAACATAACTATGCTGAGGCGTAGCTGACTTGGTTTTGCCTATTTTTGTTAGTGGAGACTGACAAGAATCCATTCTTCTAAGTATCATCTCACCATCATTTTTCCATTGTTTAAAAATGCAGGAAAATTTTGCAAGTTAGCATTATAATTAGTAGCTGGAGGCTATGGTGTTTTTTTTTTTTTTTTCCTGTGGGGTCGGTGTGGATGTGTTGGTCAGGCCCTCTGTCAGTTCGCTGGTTTGTTTTTATTATCCCCAGAGAGGAGAAGTGGGTATTAGTATGGCAAGTGAAAACTGCGGATCTGTTTCAGAGAATTAAACAGGATCCGCATGGTAATCCTGTTCCTTTAAGAATCCTTTGCTTCATGAGCTGGGAATATACCATGGTTCTATATACTTCTCTATGCGTGGGCACAGGAAACTGGCTTGTTCCAAGAAGTATGCCTCAGAGCTTTTCAATTAACCAGTATGTTGAAAATCCTTTGCAGGTTTTCAGTGTTTCACCATAATTGTGATAACGTGTGTATGTGTCTCCTGAAACCCAATATGGCTGCCAAGGACATAAGTATGCTGAGGCGTAGCTGACTTCGTGTTGCCTATTTTTGTTAGTGGAGACTGACAAGAAGCCATTCTTCTAAGAAGCATCCCACCGTCATTTTTCCCTTGTTTAAAAATGCAGGGAAATTTTGTAAGTTAGCATTATTATTAGTAGCTGGAGGGTACTTTTTTTTTTTTGTGGGGTCAGTGTGGATGGGTTGGTCAGACCATCTGTCAATTCACTGGTTTGTTTTTATTATCCCCAGAGAGGAGAAGTGGGCATGTGTTTGGCAGGTGAAAAGTGCGGATTCTGTTTCAGAGAATTAAACAGGATCCGCATGGTCATCTCATCCTTTAAGAATCCTTTGCTTGATCAGCTGGGATTCCACCATGTTTCTATATACTCCTCTATGCGTGGGCACAGGTACCTGGCTTGTTCCAAGAAGTATGCCGCAGAGTTTTTCAATTAACCACTACGTTGAAAATTATTTGCAGGTTTTCAGCGTTTCATCATAATTTTGATAACGTTTGTATGTGCCTCCTGAAACCCAAGACGCTGCGACGGACATAACTATGCTGAGGAGTAGCTGACTTGGTGTTGCCTATTTTTTTAGTGGAGACTGACAAGAAGCCATTCTTCTAAGTATCATCCCACCACCATTTTTCCATTGTTTTAAAATGCAGGGGAATTTTGCAAGTTAGCATTATAATTAGTAGCTGGAGGGTACGGTTTTTTTTTGTGTGTGGTCGATGTGGATGGGGGGGGGGTCAGGCCCACTGTCAGTTCGCTGGTTAGTTTTTATTATCCCCAGAGAGGAGAAGTGGGCATGTGTTTGGCAGGTGAAAAGGGCGGATTCTGTTTCAGAGAATTAACGATGATCCCCATGCTCATCCCGTTCCTTTAATAATCCTTTACTTCATCAGCTGGAAATCCACCATTGTTCTATGTACTCCTCTTTGCGTGGGAACAGGTAACTGGCTTGTTCCAAGAAGTATGCCTCAGAGCTTTTGAATTAACCACTACGTTGAAAATTATTTTCAGGTGTTCAGCGTTTCACCATAATTGTGATAACGTTTGTTTGTGCCTCCTGAAACCCAAGATGGCTGCCACGAACATAACGACGCTGAGGCGTAGCTGACTTGGTGTTGCCTATTTTTGTCAGTGGAGACTGACAAGAAGCCATTCTTCTAAGTATCATCCCACCATCATTTCTCCATTGTTTAAAAATGCAGGGAAATTTTCCACATTGGCATTATAATTAGTAGCTGGAGGGTACTTTTTTTTTTTGTGGGGTCGGTCAGGATGGGTGTTCAGGCCCTCTGTCAGATCGCTGGTTTGTTTTTATTATCCCCAGAGAAGAGTAGTGGGCATGTGTTTGGCAGGTGAAAAGTGCGGATTCTGTTTCAGAGAATTAAACAGGATCCGCATGGTCATCTCATTCCTTTAAGAATCCTTTGCTTCATCAGCTGGGATTCCACCATGTTTCTATATACTCCTCTATGCGTGGGCACAGGTACCTGGCTTGTTCCAAGAAGTATGCTGGAGAGTTTTCAAATAAACCAGTACGTTGAAAATTATTTGCAGGTTTTCAGCGTTTCACCATCATTGTGATAACGTTTGTATGTGCCTCCTGAAACCCAAGAAGGCTGCGACGGACATAACTATGCTGAGGAGTAGCTGACTTGGTGTTGCCTATTTTTGTTAGTGGAGACAGACAAGAAGCCATTCTTCTAAGTATCAACCCACCACCATTTTTCCATTGTTTTAAAATGCAGGGAAATTTTGCAAGTTAGCATTATAATTAGTAGCTGGAGGGTACGGTTTTTTTGTGTGTGTGGGCGATGTGGATTGGGGGTTCAGGCCCTCTGTCAGTTCGCTGGTTCGTTTTTATTATCCCCAGAGAGGAGAAGTGGGCATGTGTTTGGCAGGTGAAAAGGGCGGATTCTGTTTCAGAGAATTAACGATGATCCCCATGGTCATCCCGTTCCTTTAATAATACTTTACTTCATCAGCTGGAAATCCACCATGGTTCTATATACTCCTCTTTGCGTGGGAACAGGTAACTGGCTTGTTCCAAGAAGTATGCCGCAGAGCTTTTCAATTAACCAGTACGCTGAAAATTATTTTCAGGTGTTCAGCGTTTCACCATAATTGTGATAACGTTTGTTTGTGCCTCCTGAAACCCAAGATGGCTGCCACGAACATAACTATGCTGAGGCGTAGCTGACTTGGTGTTGCCTATTTTTGTTAGTGGAGACTGACAAGAATGCATTCTTCTAAGTATCATCTCACCATCATTTTTCCATTGTTTAAAAATGCAGGAAAATTTTGCAAGTTAGCATTATAATTAGTAGCTGGAGGCTACGTTGTTTTTTTTTTTTTTTCCTGTGGGGTCGGTGTGGATGTGTTGGTCAGGCCCTCTGTCAGTTCGCTGGTTTGTTTTTATTATCCCCAGAGAGGAGAAGTGGATATTAGTATGGCAGGTGAAAACTGCGGATCTGTTTCAGAGAATTAAACAGGATCCGCATGGTAATCCCGTTCCTTTAAGAATCCTTTGCTTCATGAGCTGGGAATCAACCATGATTCTATATACTTCTCTATGCGTGGGCACAGGAAACTGGCTTGTTCCAAGAAGTATGCCTCAGAGATTTTCAATTAACCAGTATGTTGAAAATCCTTTGCAGGGTTTCAGCGTTTCACCATAATTGTGATAACGTGTGTATGTGTCTCGTGAAACCCAATGTGGCAGCCAAGGACATAAGTATGCTGAGGCGTAGCTGACTTGGTGTTGCCTATTTTTGTTAGTGGAGACTGACAAGAAGCCATTCTTCTAAGTATCATCCCACCATCATTTTTCCATTATTTAAAAATGCAGGGAAATTTTGAAAGTTAGCATTATAATTAGTAGCTGGAGGGTACTTTTTTTTTTTTTCTGTGGGGTCAGTGTGGATGGGTTGGTCAGGCCCTCTGTCAGTTCGCTGGTTTGTTTTTATTATCCCCAGAGAGGAGAAGTGGGTATTAGTATGGCAGGTGAAAACTGCGGATCTGTTTCAGAGAATTAAACAGGATCCGCATGGTAATCCCGTTCCTTTAAGAATCCTTTGCTTCATGAGCTGGGAATCCACCATGGTTCTATATACTTCCCTATGCGTGGGCACAGGAAACTGGCTTGTTCCAAGAAGTAAGCCTCAGAGCTTTTCAATTAACCAGTATGTTGAAAATCCTTTGCAGGTTTTCAGCGTTTCACCATAATTGTGATAACGTGTGTATGTGTCTCCTGAAACCCAATATGGCTGCCAAGGACATAAGTATGCTGAGGCGTAGCTGACTTCGTGTTGCCTATTTTTGTTAGTGGAGACTGACAAGAAGCCATTCTTTTAAGTATCATCCCACCATCATTTTTCCATTGTTTAAAAATGCCGGAAAATTTTGCAAGTTAGCATTATAATTAGTAGCTGGAGGGTCCTTTTTTTTTTTTTTTTTTGTGGGGTCAGTGTGGATGTGTTGGTCAGGCCGTCTGTCAATTCACTGGTTTTTTTTATTATCCCCAGAGAGGAGAAGTGGGCATGTGTTTGGCAGGTGAAAAGTGCGGATTCTGTTTCAGAGAATTAAACAGGATCTGCATGGTCATCTCATTCCTTTAACAATCCTTTGCTTCATCAGCTGGGATTTCACCATGTTTCTATATACTCCTCTATGCGTGGGCCCAGGTACCTGGCTTGTTCCAAGAAGTATGCCTCAGAGCTTTTCAATTAACCTCTAAGTTTAAAATTATTTGCAGGTTTTCAGCGTTTCACCATAATTTTGATAACGTTTGTATGTGCCTCCTGAACCCCAAGAAGGCTGCGACGGACATAACTATGCTGAGGAGTACCTCACTTGGTGTTGCCTATTTTTGTTAGTGGAGACTGACAAGAAGCCATTCTTCTAAGTATCATCCCACCACCATATTTACATTGTTTTAAAATGCAGGGAAATTTTGCAAGTTAGCATTATAATTAGTAGCTGGAGGGTACGGTTTTTTTTTGTGTGTGGGCGATGTGGATGGGGGGTCAGGCCCTCTGTCAGTTCGCTGGTTCGTTTTTATTATCCCCAGAGAGGAGAAGTGGGCATGTGTTTGGCAGGTGAAAAGGGCGGATTCTGTTTCAGAGAATTAATGATGATCCCCATGGTCATCCCGTTCCTTTAATAATCCTTTACTTCATCAGCTGGAAATCCACCATGGTTCTATATACTCCTCTTTGCATGGGAACAGGTAAATGGCTTCTTCCAAGAAGTATGCCGCAGAGCTTTTCAATTAACCACTACGTTGAAAATTATTTGCAGGTGTTCAGCGTTTCACCATAATTGTGATAACGTTTGTTTGTGCCTCCTGAACCCCAAGATGGCTGCCACGAACATAACGATGCTGAGGCATAGCTGACTTGGTTTTGCCTATTTTTGTTAGTGGAGACTGACAAGAATCCATTCTTCTAAGTATCATCTCACCATCATTTTTCCATTGTTTAAAAATGAAGGAAAATTTTGCAAGTTAGCATTATAATTAGTAGCTGGAGGCTACGGTGTTTTTTTTTTTTTTTTCTTGTGGGGTCGGTGTGGATGTGTTGGTCAGGCCCTCTGTCAGTTCGCTGGTTTGTTTTTATTATCCCCAGAGAGGAGAAGTGGGTATTAGTATGGCAGGTGAAAACTGCGGATCTGTTTCAGAGAATTAAACAGGATCCGCATGGTAATCCCGTTCCTTTAAGAATCCTTTGCTTCATGAGCTGGGAATCCACCATGGTTCTATATACTTCTCTACACGTGGGCACAGGAAACTGGCTTGTTCCAAGAAGTATGCCTCAGAGCTTTTCAATTAACCAGTATTTTGAAAATCCTTTGCAGGTTTTCAGCGTTTCACCATAATTGTGATAACGTGTGTATGTGCCTACTGAAACCAAATATGGCTGCTACGGACATAACTATGCTGAGGCGTAGCTGACTTGGTTTTGCCTATTTTTGTTAGTGGAGACTGACAAGAATCCATTCTTCTAAGTATCATCCTACCATCATTTCTCCATTGTTTAAAAATGCAGGGAAATTTTGCAAATTGGCATTATAATTAGTAGCTGGAGGGTACTTTTTTTTTTTGAGGTCGCTCAGGATGGGTGTTCAGGCCCTCTGTCAGATCGCTGGTTTGTTTTTATTATCCCCAGAGAAGAGTAGTGGGCATGTGTTTGGCAGGTGAAAAGTGCGGATTCTGTTTCAGAGAATTAAACAGGATCCGCATGGTCATCTCATTCCTTTAAGAATCCTTTGCTTCATCACCTGGGATTCCACCATGTTTCTATATACTCCTCTATGCGTGGGCACAGGTACCTGGCTTGTTCCAAGAATTATGCTGGAGAGTTTCAAATTAACCAGTACGTTGAAAATTATTTGCAGGTTTTCAGCGTTTCACCATAATTTTGATAACGTTTGTATGTGCCTCCTGAAACCCAAGAAGGCTGCGACGGACATAACTATGCTGAGGAGTAGCTGACTTGGTGTTGCCTATTTTTGTTAGTGTAGACAGACAAGAAGCCATTCTTCTAAGTATCATCCCACCACCATTTTTCCATTGTTTTAAAATGCAGGGAAATTTTGCAAGTTAGCATTATAATTAGTAGCTGGAGGCTACGGTTTTGTTTGTGTGTGGTCGATGTGCATGGGGGGGTCAGGCCCTCTGTCAGTTCGCTGGTTAGTTTTTATTATCCCCAGAGAGAAGAAGTGGGCATGTGTTTGGCAGGTGAAAAGGGCGGATTCTGTTTCAGAGAATTAACGATGATCCCCATGGTCATCCCGTTCCTTTAATAATCCTTTACTTCATCAGCTGGAAATCCACCATGGTTCTATATACTCCTCTTTGCGTGGGAACAGGTAACTGGCTTGTTCCAAGAAGTATGCCGCAGAGCTTTTCAATTAACCACTACGTTGAAAATTATTTGCAGGTGTTCAGCGTTTCACCATAATTGTGATAACGTTTGTTTGTGCCTCCTGAAACCCAAGAAGGCTGCGACGGACATAACTATGCGGAGGAGTAGCTGACTTGGTGTTGCCTATTTTTGTGAGTGGAGACTGACAAGAAGCCATTCTTCTAAGTATCATCCCACCACCATTTTTCCATTGTTTTAAAATGCAGGGAAATTTTGCAAGTTAGCATTATAATTAGTAGCTGGAGGCTACGGTTTTTTTTTGTGTGTGGTCGATGTGCATGGGGGGGTCAGGCCCTCCGTCAGTTCGCTGGTTCGTTTTTATTATCCCCAGAGAGGAGAAGTGGGCATGTGTTTGGCAGGTGAAAAGGGCGGATTCTTTTTCAGAGAATTAACGATGATCCCCATGGTCATCCCGTTCCTTTAATAATCCTTTACTTCATCAGCTGGAAATCCACCATGGTTCTATATACTCCTCTTTGCGTGCGAACAGGTAGCTGGCTTGTTCCAAGAAGTATGCCGCAGAGCTTTTCAATTAACCACTACGTTGAAAATTATTTGCAGGTGTTCAGCGTTTCACCATAATTGTGATAACGTTTGTTTGTGCCTCCTGAAACCCAAGAAGGCTGCGACAGACATAACTATGCGGAGGAGTAGCTGACTTGGTGTTGCCTATTTTTGTTAGTGGAGACTGACAAGAAGCCATTCTTCTAAGTATCATCCCACCACCATTTTTCCATTGTTTTAAAATGCAGGGAAATTTTGCAAGTTAGCATTATAATTAGTAGCTGGAGGGTACGGTTGTTTTTGTGTGTGGTCGATGTGGATGGGGGGGTCAGGCCCTCTGTCAGTTCGCTGGTTAGTTTTTATTATCCCCAGAGAGGAGAAGTGGGCACGTGTTTGGCAGGTGAAAAGGGCGGATTCTGTTTCAGAGAATTAATGATGATCCCCATGGTCATCCCGTTCCTTTAATAATCCTTTACTTCATCAGCTGGAAATCCTCCATGGTTCTATATACTCCTCTTTGCGTGGGAAAAGGTAACTGGCTTGTTCCATGAAGTATGCCCCAGAGCTTTTCAATTAACCACTACGTTGAAAATTACTTGCAGGTGTTCAGCGTTTCACCATAATTGTGATAACGTGTGTATGTGCCTACTGAAACCAAATATGGCTGCTACGGACATAACTAAGCTGAGGCGTAGCTGACTTGGTGTTGTCTATTTTTGTCAGTGGAGACTGACAAGAAGCCATTCTTCTAAGTATCATTCCACCATCATTTCTCCATTGTTTAAAAATGCAGGGAAATTTTGCAAATTGGCATTATAATTAGTAGCTGGAAGGTACTTTTTTTTTTTGTGGGGTCGGTCAGGATGGGTGTTCAGGCCCTCTGTCAGATCGCTGGTTTGTTTTTATTATCCCCAGAGAAGAGTAGTGGGCATGTGTTTGGCAGGTGAAAAGCGCGGATTCTGTTTCAGAGAATTAAACAGCATCCGCATGGTCATCTCATTCCTTTAAGAATCCTTTGCTTCATCAGCTGGGATTCCACCATGTTTCTATATACTCCTCTATGCGTGGGCACAGGTACCTGGCTTGTTCCAAGAAGTATGCTGGAGAGTTTTCAAATTAACCAGTACCTTGAAAATTATTTGCAGGTTTTCAGCGTTTCACCATAATTTTGATAACGTTTGTATGTGCCTCCTGAAACCCAAGAAGGCTGCGACGGACATAACTATGCTGAGGAGTAGCTGACTTGGTGTTGCCTATTTTTGTTAGTGGAGACAGACAAGAAGCCATTCTTGTAAGTATCATCCCACCACCATTTTTCCATTGTTTTAAAATGCAGGGAAATTTTGCAAGTTAGCATTATAATAAGAAGCTGGAGAGTACGGTTTTTTTTTTGTGTGGTCGATGTGGATGGGGGAGTCAGGCCCTCTGTCAGTTCGCTGGTTAGTTTTTATTATCCCCAGAGAGGAGAAGTGGGCATGTGTTTGGCAGGTGAAAAGGGCGGATTCTGTTTCAGAGAATTAACGATGATCCCCATGGTCATCCCGTTCCTTTAATAATCCTTTACTTCATCAGCTGGAAATCCACCATGGTTCTATATACTCCTCTTTGCGTGGGAACAGGTAACTGGCTTGTTCCAAGAAGTATGCCGCAGAGCTTTTCAATTAACCAGTACGCTGAAAATTATTTTCAGGTGTTCAGCGTTTCACCATAATTGTGATAACGTTTGTTTGTGCGTCCTGAAACCCAAGATGGCTGCCACGAACATAACTATGCTGAGGCGTAGCTGACTTGGTTTTGCCTATTTTTGTTAGTGGAGACTGACAAGAATCCATTCTTCTAAGTATCATCTCACCATCATTTTTCCATTGTTTAAAAATGCAGGATAATTTTGCAAGTTAGCATTATAATTAGTAGCTGGAGGCTACGTTGTTTTTTTTTTTTTTTTCCTGTGGGGTCGGTGTGGATGTGTTGGTCAGGCCCTCTGTCAGTTCGCTGGTTTGTTTTTATTATCCCCAGAGAGGAGAAGTGGATATTAGTATGGCAGGTGAAAACTGCGGATCTGTTTCAGAGAATTAAACAGGATCCGCATGGTAATCCCGTTCCTTTAAGAATCCTTTGCTTCATGAGCTGGGAATCCACCATGGTTCTATATACTTCTCTATGCGTGGGCACAGGAAACTGGCTTGTTCCAAGAAGTATGCCTCAGAGCTTTTCAATTAACCAGTATGTTGAAAATCCTTTGCAGGTTTTCAGCGTTTCACCATAATTGTGATAACGTGTGTATGTGTCTCCTGAAACCCAATATGGCTGCCAAGAACATAAGCATGCTGAGGCGTAGCTGACTTCGTGTTGCCTATTTTTGTTAGTGGAGACTGACAAGAAGCCATTCTTCTAAGTATCATCTCACCATCATTTTTCCATTGTTTAAAAATGCAGGATAATTTTGCAAGTTAGCATGATAATTAGTAGCTGGTGGCTACGGTGTTTTTTTTTTTTTTCCTGTGGGGTCGGTGTGGATGTATTGGTCAGGCCCTCTGTCAGTTCGCTGGTTTGTTTTTATTATCCCCAGAGAGGAGAAGTGGGTATTAGTATGGCAGGTGAAAACGGCGGATCTGTTTCAGAGAATTAAACAGGATCCGCATGGTAATCCCGTTCCTTTAAGAATCCTTTGCTTCATGAGCTGGGAATCAACCATGATTCTATATACTTCTCTATGCGTGGGCACAGGAAACTGGCTTGTTCCAAGAAGTATGCCTCAGAGCTTTTCAATTAACCAGTATGTTGAAAATCCTTTGCAGGTTTTCAGCGTTTCACCATAATTGTGATAACGTGTGTATGTGTCTCGTGAAACCCAATGTGGCTGCCAAGGACATAAGTATGCTGAGGCGTAGCTGACTTGGTGTTGCCTATTTTTGTTAGTGGAGACTGACAAGAAGCCATTCTTCTAAGTATCATCCCACCATCATTTTTCCATTATTTAAAAATGCAGGGAAATTTTGAAAGTTAGCATTATAATTAGTAGCTGGAGGGTACTTTTTTTTTTTTTGTGGGGTCAGTGTGGATGGGTTGGTCAGGCCCTCTGTCAGTTCGCTGGTTTGTTTTTATTATCCCCAGAGAGGAGAAGTGGGTATTAGTATGGCAGGTGAAAACTGCGGATCTGTTTCAGAGAATTAAACAGGATCCGCATGGTAATCCCATTCCTTTAAGAATCCTTTGCTTCATGAGCTGGGAATCCACCATGGTTCTATATACTTCTCTATGCGTGGGCACAGGAAACTGGCTTGTTCCAAGAAGTATGCCTCAGAGCTTTTCAATTAACCAGTATGTTGAAAATCCTTTGCAGGTTTTCAGCGTTTCACCATAATTGTGATAACGTGTGTATGTGTCTCCTGAAACCCAATATGGCTGCCAAGGACATAAGTATGCTGAGGCGTGGCTGACTTCGTGTTGCCTATTTTTGTTAGTGGAGACTGACAAGAAGCCATTCTTCTAAGTATCATCTCACCATCATTTTTCCATTGTTTAAAAATGCAGGATAATTTTGCAAGTTAGCATGATAATTAGTAGCTGGTGGCTACGGTGTTTTTTTTTTTTTTTTTCCTGTGGGGTCGGTGTGGATGTGTTGGTCAGGCCCTCTGTCATTTCGCTGGTTTGTTTTTATTATCCCCAGGGAGGAGAAGTGGGTATTAGTATGGCAGGTGAAAACTGTGGATCTGTTTCAGAGAATTAAACAGGATCCGCATGGTAATCCCGTTCCTTTAAGAATCCTTTGCTTCATGAGCTGGGAATCCACCATGGTTCTATATACTTCTCTATGCGTGGGCACAGGAAACTGGCTTGTTCCAAGAAGTAAGCCTCAGAGCTTTTCAATTAACCAGTATGTTGAAAATCCTTTGCAGGTTTTCAGCGTTTCACCATAATTGTGATAACGTGTGTATGTGTCTCCTGAAACCCAATATGGCTGCCAAGGACATAAGTATGCTGAGGCGTAGCTGACTTCGTGTTGCCTATTTTTGTTAGTGGAGACTGACAAGAAGCCATTCTTAAAGTATCATCCCATCATCATTTTTCCATTGTTTAAAAATGCCGGAAAATTTTGCAAATTAGCATTATAATTAGTAGCTGGAGGGTCCTTTTTTTTTTTTTTTCTGGGGTCAGTGTGGATGTGTTGGTCAGGCCGTCTGTCAATTCACTGGTTTTTTTTATTATCCCCAGACAGGAGAAGTGGGCATGTGTTTGGCAGGTGAAAAGTGCGGATTCTGTTTCAGAGAATTAAACAGGATCTGCATGGTCATCTCATTCCTTTAACAATCCTTTGCTTCATCACCTGGGATTCCACCATGTTTCTATATACTCCTCTATGCGTGGGCACAGGTACCTGGCTTGTTCCAAGAATTATGCTGGAGAGTTTCAAATTAACCAGTACGTTGAAAATTATTTGCAGGTTTTCAGCGTTTCACCATAATTTTGATAACGTTTGTATGTGCCTCCTGAAACCCAAGAAGGCTGCGACGGACATAACTATGCTGAGGAGTAGCTGACTTGGTGTTGCCTATTTTTGTTAGTGTAGACAGACAAGAAGCCATTCTTCTAAGTATCATCCCACAACCATTTTTCCATTGTTTTAAAATGCAGGGAAATTTTGCAAGTTAGCATTATAATTAGTAGCTGGAGGCTACGGTTTTTTTTTTGTGTGTGGTCGATGTGCATGGGGGGGTCAGGCCCTCTGTCAGTTCGCTGGTTAGTTTTTATTATCCCCAGAGAGAAGAAGTGGGCATGTGTTTGGCAGGTGAAAAGGGCGGATTCTGTTTCAGAGAATTAACGATGATCCCCCTGCTCATCCCGTTCCTTTAATAATCCTTTACTTCATCAGCTGGAAATCCACCATGGTTCTATATACTCCTCTTTGCGTGGGAACAGGTAACTGGCTTGTTCCAAGAAGTATGCCGCAGAGCTTTTCAATTAACCACTACGTTGAAAATTATTTGCAGGTGTTCAGCGTTTCACCATAATTGTGATAACGTTTGTTTGTGCCTCCTGAAACCCAAGAAGGCTGCGACGGACATAACTATGCGGAGGAGTAGCTGACTTGGTGTTGCCTATTTTTGTGAGTGGAGACTGACAAGAAGCCATTCTTCTAAGTATCATCCCACCACCATTTTTCCATTGTTTTAAAATGCAGGGAAATTTTGCAAGTTAGCATTATAATTAGTAGCTGGAGGCTACGGTTTTTTTTTGTGTGTGGTCGATGTGCATGGGGGGGTCAGGCCCTCCGTCAGTTCGCTGGTTCGTTTTTATTATCCCCAGAGAGGAGAAGTGGGCATGTGTTTGGCAGGTGAAAAGGGCGGATTCTGTTTCAGAGAATTAACGATGATCCCCATGGTCATCCCGTTCCTTTAATAATCCTTTACTTCATCAGCTGGAAATCCACCATGGTTCTATATACTCCTCTTTGCGTGCGAACAGGTAGCTGGCTTGTTCCAAGAAGTATGCCGCAGAGCTTTTCAATTAACCACTACGTTGAAAATTATTTGCAGGTGTTCAGCGTTTCACCATAATTGTGATAACGTTTGTTTGTGCCTCCTGAAACCCAAGAAGGCTGCGACGGACATAACTATGCGGAGGAGTAGCTGACTTGGTGTTGCCTATTTTTGTTAGTGGAGACTGACAAGAAGCCATTCTTCTAAGTATCATCCCACCACCATTTTTCCATTGTTTTAAAATGCAGGGAAATTTTGCAAGTTAGCATTATAATTAGTAGCTGGAGGGTACGGTTTTTTTTGTGTGTGGTCGATGTGGATGGGGGGGTCAGGCCCTCTGTCAGTTCGCTGGTTAGTTTTTATTATCCCCAGAGAGGAGAAGTGGGCAAGTGTTTGGCAGGTGAAAAGGGCGGATTCTGTTTCAGAGAATTAATGATGATCCCCATGGTCATCCCGTTCCTTTAATAATCCTTTACTTCATCAGCTGGAAATCCTCCATGGTTCTATATACTCCTCTTTGCGTGGGAACAGGTAACTGGCTTGTTCCATGAAGTATGCCCCAGAGCTTTTCAATTAACCACTACGTTGAAAATTACTTGCAGGTGTTCAGCGTTTCACCATAATTGTGATAACGTGTGTATGTGCCTACTGAAACAAAATATGGCTGCTACGGACATAACTAAGCTGAGGCGTAGCTGACTTGGTGTTGTCTATTTTTGTCAGTGGAGACTTACAAGAAGCCATTCTTCTAAGTATCATCCCACCATCATTTCTCCATTGTTTAAAAATGCAGGGAAATTTTGCAAATTGGCATTATAATTAGTAGCTGGAAGGTACTTTTTTTTTTTGTGGGGTCGGTCAGGATGGGTGTTCAGGCCCTCTGTCAGATCGCTGGTTTGTTTTTATTATCCCCAGAGAAGAGTAGTGGGCATGTGTTTGGCAGGTGAAAAGCGCGGATTCTGTTTCACAGAATTAAACAGCATCCGCATGGTCATCTCATTCCTTTAAGAATCCTTTGCTTCATCAGCTGGGATTCCACCATGTTTCTATATACTCCTCTATGCGTGGGCACAGGTACCTGGCTTGTTCCAAGAAGTATGCTGGAGAGTTTTCAAATTAACCAGTACCTTGAAAATTATTTGCAGGTTTTCAGCGTTTCACCATAATTTTGATAACGTTTGTATGTGCCTCCTGAAACCCAAGAAGGCTGCGACGGACATAACTATGCTGAGGAGTAGCTGACTTGGTGTTGCCTATTTTTGTTAGTGGAGACAGACAAGAAGCCATTCTTCTAAGTATCATCCCACCACCATTTTTCCATTGTTTTAAAATGCAGGGAAATTTTGCAAGTTAGCATTATAATAAGTAGCTGGAGGGTACGGTTTTTTTTTTGTGTGGTCGATGTGGATGGGGGGGTCAGGCCCTCTGTCAGTTCGCTGGTTAGTTTTTATTATCCCCAGAGAGGAGAAGTGGGCATGTGTTTGGCAGGAGAAAAGGGCCGATTCTGTTTCAGAGAATTAACGATGATCCCCATGGTCATCCCGTTCCTTTAATAATCCTTTACTTCATCAGCTGGAAATCCACCATGGTTCTATATACTCCTCTTTGCGTGCGAACAGGTAACTGGCTTGTTCCAAGAAGTATGCCGCAGAGCTTTTCAATTAACCAGTACGCTGAAAATTATTTTCAGGTGTTCAGCGTTTCACCATAATTGTGATAACGTTTGTTTGTGCCTCCTGAAACCCAAGATGGCTGCCACGAACATAACTATGCTGAGGCGTAGCTGACTTGGTTTTGCCTATTTTTGTTAGTGGAGACTGACAAGAATCCATTCTTCTAAGTATCATCTCACCATCATTTTTCCATTGTTTAAAAATGCAGGATAATTTTGCAAGTTAGCATTATAATTAGTAGCTGGAGGCTACGTTGTTTTTTTTTTTTTTTTTCCTGTGGGGTCGGTGTGGATGTGTTGGTCAGGCCCTCTGTCAGTTCGCTGGTTTGTTTTTATTATCCCCAGAGAGGAGAAGTGGATATTAGTATGGCAGGTGAAAACTGCGGATCTGTTTCAGAGAATTAAACAGGATCCGCATGGTAATCCCGTTCCTTTAAGAATCCTTTGCTTCATGAGCTGGGAATCCACCATGATTCTATATACTTCTCTATGCGTGGGCACAGGAAACTGGCTTGTTCCAAGAAGTATGCCTCAGAGCTTTTCAATTAACCAGTACGTTGAAAATTCTTTGCAGGGTTTCAGCGTTTCACCATAATTGTGATAACGTGTGTATGTGTCTCGTGAAACCCAATGTGGCTGCCAAGGACATAAGTATGCTGAGGCGTAGCTGACTTGGTGTTGCCTATTTTTGTTAGTGGAGACTGACAAGAAGCCATTCTTCTAAGTATCATCCCACCATCATTTTTCCATTATTTAAAAATGCAGGGAAATTTTGAAAGTTAGCATTATAATTAGTAGCTGGAGGGTACTTTTTTTTTTTTTTTGTGGGGTCACTGTGGATGGGTTGGTCAGGCCCTCTGTCAGGTCGCTGGTTTGTTTTTATTATCCCCAGAGAGGAGAAGTGGGTATTAGTATGGCAGGTGAAAACTGCGGATCTGTTTCAGAGAATTAAACAGGATCCGCATGGTAATCCCGTTCCTTTAAGAATCCTTTGCTTCATGAGCTGGGAATCCACCATGGTTCTATATACTTCTCTATGCGTGGGCACAGGAAACTGGCTTGTTCCAAGAAGTATGCCTCAGAGCTTTTCAATTAACCAGTATGTTGAAAATCCTTTGCAGGTTTTCAGCGTTTCAGCATAACTGTGATAACGTGTGTATGTGCCTCCTGAAACCCAATATGGCTGCCAAGGACATAAGTATGCTGAGGCGTAGCTGACTTCGTGTTGCCTATTGTTGTTAGTGCAGACTGACAAGAAGCCATTCTTCTAAGTATCATCTAACCATCATTTTTCCATTGTTTAAAAATGCAGGATAATTTTGCAAGTTAGCATTATAATTAGTAGCTGGTGGCTACGGTGTTTTTTTTTTTTTTTTCCTGTGGGGTCGGTGTCGATGTGTTGGTCAGGCCCTCTGTCAGTTCGCTGGTTTGTTTTTATTATCCCCAGAGAGGAGAAGTGGGTATTAGTATGGCAGGTGAAAACTGCGGATCTGTTTCAGAGAATTAAACAGGATCCGCATGGTAATCCCGTTCCTTTAAGAATCCTTTGCTTCATGAGCTGGGAATCCACCATGATTCTATATACTTCTCTATGCGTGGGCACAGGAAACTGGCTTGTTCCAAGAAGTATGCCTCAGAGCTTTTCAATTAACCAGTATGTTGAAAATCCTTTGCAGGGTTTCAGCGTTTCACCATAATTGTGATAACGTGTGTATGTGTCTTGTGAAACCCAATGTGGCTGCCAAGGACATAAGTATGCTGAGGCGTAGCTGACTTGGTGTTGCCTATTTTTGTTAGTGGAGACTGACAAGAAGCCATTCTTCTAAGTATCATCCCACCATCATTTTTCCATTATTTAAAAATGCAGGGAAATTTTGAAAGTTAGCATTATAATTAGTAGCTGGAGGGTACTTTTTTTTTTTTTTGTGGGGTCAGTGTGGATGGGTTGGTCAGGCCCTCTGTCAGTTCGCTGGTTTGTTTTTATTATCCCCAGAGAGGAGAAGTGGGTATTAGTATGGCAGGTGAAAACTGCGGATCTGTTTCAGAGAATTGAACAGGATCCGCATGGTAATCCCGTTCCTTTAAGAATCCTTTGCTTCATGAGCTGGGAATCCACCATGGTTCTATATACTTCTCTATGCGTGGGCACAGGAAACTGGCTTGTTCCAAGAAGTATGCCTCAGAGCTTTTCAATTAACCAGTATGTTGAAAATCCTTTGCAGGTTTTCAGCGTTTCACCATAATTGTGATAACGTGTGTATGTGTCTCCTGAAACCCAATATGGCTGCCAAGGACATAAGTATGCTGAGGCGTAGCTGACTTCGTGTTGCCTATTTTTGTTAGTGGAGACTGACAAGAAGCCATTCTTCTAAGTATCATCTCACCATCATTTTTCCATTGTTTAAAAATGCAGGATAATTTTGCAAGTTAGCATGATAATTAGTAGCTGGTGGCTACGGTGTTTTTTTTTTTTCCTGTGGGGTCGGTGTGGATGTGTTGGTCAGGCCCTCTGTCAGTTCGCTGGTTTGTTTTTATTATCCCCAGAGAGGAGAAGTGGGTATTAGTATGGCAGGTGAAAACGGCGGATCTGTTTCAGAGAATTAAACAGGATCCGCATGGTAATCCCGTTCCTTTAAGAATCCTTTGCTTCATGAGCTGGGAATCAACCATGATTCTATATACTTCTCTATGCGTGGGCACAGGAAACTGGCTTGTTCCAAGAAGTATGCCTCAGAGCTTTTCAATTAACCAGTATGTTGAAAATCCTTTGCAGGGTTTCAGCGTTTCACCATAATTGTGATAACGTGTGTATGTGTCTCGTGAAACCCAATGTGGCTGCCAAGGACATAAGTATGCTGAGGCGTAGCTGACTTGGTGTTGCCTATTTTTGTTAGTGGAGACTGACAAGAAGCCATTCTTCTAAGTATCATACCACCATCATTTTTCCATTATTTAAAAATGCAGGGAAATTTTGAAAGTTAGCATTATAATTAGTAGCTGGAGGGTACTTTTTTTTTTTTTTGTGGGGTCAGTGTGGATGGGTTGGTCAGGCCCTCTGTCACTTCGCTGGTTTGTTTTTATTATCCCCAGAGAGGAGAAGTGGGTATTAGTATGGCAGGTGAAAACTGCGGATCTGTTTCAGAGAATTAAACAGGATCCGCATGGTAATCCCATTCCTTTAAGAATCCTTTGCTTCATGAGCTGGGAATCCACCATGGTTCTATATACTTCTCTATGCGTAGGCACAGGAAACTGGCTTGTTCCAAGAAGTATGCCTCAGAGCTTTTCAATTAACCAGTATGTTGAAAATCCTTTGCAGGTTTTCAGCGTTTCACCATAATTGTGATAACGTGTGTATGTGTCTCCTGAAACCCAATATGGCTGCCAAGGACATAAGTATGCTGAGGCGTGGCTGACTTCGTGTTGCCTATTTTTGTTAGTGGAGACTGACAAGAAGCCATTCTTCTAAGTATCATCTCACCATCATTTTTCCATTGTTTAAAAATGCAGGATAATTTTGCAAGTTAGCATGATAATTAGTAGCTGGTGGCTACGGTGTTTTTTTTTTTTTTTTTCCTGTGGGGTCGGTGTGGATGTGTTGGTCAGGCCCTCTGTCATTTCGCTGGTTTGTTTTTATTATCCCCAGGGAGGAGAAGTGGGTATTAGTATGGCAGGTCAAAACTGCGGATCTGTTTCAGAGAATTAAACAGGATCCGCATGGTAATCCCGTTCCTTTAAGAATCCTTTGCTTCATGAGCTGGGAATCCACTATGGTTCTATATACTTCTCTATGCGTGGGCACAGGAAACTGGCTTGTTCCAAGAAGTAAGCCTCAGAGCTTTTCAATTAACCAGTATGTTGAAAATCCTTTGCAGGTTTTCAGCGTTTCACCATAATTGTGATAACGTGTGTATGTGTCTCCTGAAACCCAATATGGCTGCCAAGGACATAAGTATGCTGAGGCGTAGCTGACTTCGTGTTGCCTATTTTTGTTAGTGGAGACTGACAAGAAGCCATTCTTCTAAGTATCATCCCACCATCATTTTTCCATTGTTTAAAAATGCCGGAAAATTTTGCAAGTTAGCATTATAATTAGTAGCTGGAGGGTCCTTTTTTTTTTTTTTTTGTGGGGTCAGTGTGGATGTGTTGGTCAGGCCGTCTGTCAATTCACTGGTTTTTTTTATTATCCCCAGAGAGGAGAAGTGGGCATGTGTTTGGCAGGTGAAAAGTGCGGATTCTGTTTCAGAGAATTAAACAGGATCTGCATGCTCATCTCATTCCTTTAACAATCCTTTGCTTCATCAGCTGGGATTCCACCATGTTTCTATATACTCCTCTATGCGTGGGCCCAGGTACCTGGCTTGTTCCAAGAAGTATGCCTCAGAGCTTTTCAATTAACCACTAAGTTTAAAATTATTTGCAGGTTTTCAGCGTTTCACCATAATTTTGATAACGTTTGTATGTGCTTCCTGAACCCCAAGAAGACTGCGACGGACATAACTATGCTGAGGAGTACCTGACTTGGTGTTGGCTATTTTTGTTAGTGGAGACTCACAAGAAGCCATTCTTCTAAGTATCATCCCACCACCATTTTTGCATTGTTTTAAAATGCAGGGAAATTTTGCAAGTTAGCATTATAATTAGTAGCTGGAGGGTACGGTTTTTTTTTGTGTGTGGGCGATGTGGATGGGGGGTCAGGCCCTCTGTCAGTTCGCTGGTTCGTCTTTATTATCCCCAGAGAGGAGAAGTGGGCATGTGTTTGGCAGGTGAAAAGGGCGGATTCTGTTTCAGAGAATTAACGATGATCCCCATGGTCATCCCGTTCCTTTAATAATCCTTTACTTCATCAGCTGGAAATCCACCATGGTTCTATATACTCCTCTTTGCGTGGGAACAGGTAACTGGCTTGTTCCAAGAAGTATGCCGCAGAGCTTTTCAATTAACCACTACGTTGAAAATTATTTGCAGGTGTTCAGCGTTTCACCATAATTGTGATAACGTTTGTTTGTGCCTCCTTAAACCCAAGATGGCTGCCACGAACATAACGATGCTGAGGCATAGCTGACTTGGTTTTGCCTATTTTTGTTCGTTGAGACTGACAAGAATCCATTCTTCTAAGTATCATCTCACCATCATTTTTCCATTGTTTAAAAATGAAGGAAAATTTTGCAAGTTAGCATTATAATTAGTAGCTGGAGGCTACGGTGTTTTTTTTTTTTTTTTCTTGTGGGGTCGGTGTGGATGTGTTGGTCAGGCCCTCTGTCAGTTCGCTGGTTTGTTTTTATTATCCCCAGAGAGGAGAAGTGGGTATTAGTATGGCAGGTGAAAACTGCGGATCTGTTTCAGAGAATTAAACAGGATCCGCATGGTAATCCCGTTCCTTTAAGAATCTTTGCTTCATGAGCTGGGAATCCACCATGGTTCTATATACTTCTCTATGCGTGGGCACAGGAAACTGGCTTGTTCCAAGAAGTATGCCTCAGAGCTTTTCAATTAACCAGTATGTTGAAAATCCTTTGCAGGTTTTCAGCGTTTCACCATAATTGTGATAACGTGTGTATGTGCCTACTGAAACCAAATATGGCTGCTACGGACATAACTATGCTGAGGCGTAGCTGACTTGGTTTTGCCTATTTTTGTTAGTGGAGACTGACAAGAATCCATTCTTCTAAGTATCATCCTACCATCATTTCTCCATTGTTTAAAAATGCAGGGAAATTTTGCAAATTGGCATTATAATTAGTAGCTGGAGGGTACTTTTTTTTTTTTGAGGTCGGTCAGGATGGGTGTTCAGGCCCTCTGTCAGATCGCTGGTTTGTTTTTATTATCCCCAGAGAAGAGTAGTGGGCATGTGTTTGGCAGGTGAAAAGTGCGGATTCTGTTTCAGAGAATTAAACAGGATCCGCATGGTCATCTCATTCCTTTAAGAATCCTTTGCTTCATCATCTGGGATTCCACCATGTTTCTATATACTCCTCTATGCCTGGGCACAGGTACCTGGCTTGTTCTAAGAAGTGTGCTGGAGAGTTTTCAAATTAACCAGTACGTTGAAAATTATTTGCAGGTTTTCAGCGTTTCACCATAATTTTCATAACGTTTGTATGTGCCTCCTGAAACCCAAGAAGGCTGCGACGGACATAACTATGCTGAGGAGTAGCTGACTTGGTGTTGCCTATTTTTGTTAGTGGAGACTGACAAGAAGCCATTATTCTAAGTATCATCCCACCATCATTTCTCCATTGTTTAAAAATGCAGGGAAATTTTGCAAGTTAGCATTATAATTAGTAGCTGGAGGCTACGGTTTTTTTTTGTGTGTGGTCGATGTGCATGGGGGGGTCAGGCCCTCTGTCAGTTCGCTGTTTCGTTTTTATTATCCCCAGAGAGGAGAAGTGGGCATGTGTTTGGCAGGTGAAAAGGGCGGATTCTGTTTCAGAGAATTAACGATGATCCCCATGGTCATCCCGTTCCTTTAATAATCCTTTACTTCATCAGCTGGAAATCCACCATGGTTCTATATACTCCTCTTTGCGTGCGAACAGGTAGCTGGATTGTTCCAAGAAGTATGCCGCAGAGCTTTTCAATTAACCACTACGTTGAAAATTATTTGCAGGTGTTCAGCGTTTCACCATAATTGTGATAACGTTTGTTTGTGCCTCCTGAAACCCAAGAACGGTGCGACGGACATAAATATGCGGAGGAGTAGCTGACTTGGTGTTGCCTATTTTTGTTAGTGGAGACTGACAAGAAGCCATTCTTCTAAGTATCATCCCACCACCAATATTCCATTGTTTTAAAATGCAGGGAAATTTTGCAAGTTAGCATTATAATTAGTAGCTGGAGGGTACGGTTTTTTTTTTGTGTGTGGTCGATGTGGATGGGGGGGTCAGGCCCTCTGTCAGTTCGCTGGTTAGTTTTTATTATCCCCAGAGAGGAGAAGTGGGCACGTGTTTGGCAGGTGAAAAGGGCGGATTCTGTTTCAGAGAATTAATGATGATCCCCATGGTCATCCCGTTCCTTTAATAATCCTTTACTTCATCAGCTGGAAATCCTCCATGGTTCTATATACTCCTCTTTGGGTGGGAACAGGTAACTGGCTTGTTCCATGAAGTATGCCCCAGAGCTTTTCAATTAACCACTACGTTGAAAATTACTTGCAGGTGTTCAGCGTTTCACCATAATTGTGATAACGTGTGTATGTGCCTACTGAAACCAAATATGGCTGCTACGGACATAACTATGCTGAGGCGTAGCTGACTTGGTGTTGTCTATTTTTGTCAGTGGAGACTGACAAGAAGCCATTCTTCTAAGTATCATCCCACCATCATTTCTCCATTGTTTAAAAATGCAGGGAAATTTTGCAAATTGGCATTATAATTAGTAGCTGGAAAGTACTTTTTTTTTTTGTGGGGTCGGTCAGGATGGGTGTTCAGGCCCTCTGTCAGATCGCTGGTTTGTTTTTATTATCCCCAGAGAAGAGTAGTGGGCATGTGTTTGGCAGGTGAAAAGCGCGGATTCTGTTTCAGAGAATTAAACAGCATCCGCATGGTAATCTCATTCCTTTAAGAATCCTTTGCTTCATCAGCTGGGATTCCACCATGTTTCTATATACTCCTCTATGCGTGGGCACAGGTACCTGGCTTGTTCCAAGAAGTATGCTGGAGAGTTTTCAAATTAACCAGTACGTTGAAAATTATTTGCAGGTTTTCAGCGTTTCACCATAATTTTGATAACGTTTGTATGTGCCTCCTGAAACCCAAGAAGGCTGCGACGGACATAACTGTGCTGAGGAGTAGCTGACTTGGTGTTGCCTATTTTTGTTAGTGGAGACAGACAAGAAGCCATTCTTGTAAGTATCATCCCACCACCATTTTTCCATTGTTTTAAAATGCAGGGAAATTTTGAAAGTTAGCATTATAATTAGTAGCTGGAGGGTACGGTTTTTTTGTGTGTGTGTGGTCGATGTGGATGTGTGGGTCAGGCCCTCTGTCAGGTCGCTGGTTAGTTTTTATTATCCCCAGGAGGAGAAGTGGGCATGTGTTTGGCAGGTGAAAAGGGCGGATTCTGTTTCAGAGAATTAACGATGATCCCCCTGCTCATCCCGTTCCTTTAATAATCCTTTATTTCCTCAGCTGGAAATCCACCATGGTTCTATATACTCCTCTTTGCGTGGGAACAGGTAACTGTCTTGTTCCAAGAAGTATGCCGCAGAGCTTTTCAATTAACCACTACGTTGAAAATTATTTGCAGGTGTTCAGCGTTTCACCATAATTGTGATAACGTTTGTTTGTGCCTCCTGAAACCCAAGAAGGCTGCGACGGACATAACTATGCTGAGGAGTACCTGACTTGGTGTTGCCTATTTTTGTTATTGGAGACTGACAAGAAGACATTCTTCTAAGTATCATCGGACCACCATTTTCCATTGTTTTAAAATGCAGGGAAATTTTGCAAGTTAGCATTATAATTAGTAGCTGGAGGGTACGGTTTTTTTGTTTGTGTGTGGTCGATGTGGATGTGTTGGTCAGGCCCTCTGTCAGTTCGCTGGTTAGTTTTTATTATCCCCAGAGAGGAGAAGTGGGCATGTGTTTGGCAGGTGAAAAGGGCGGATTCTGTTTCAGAGAATTAACGATGATCCCCATGGTCATCCCGTTCCTTTAATAATCCTTTACTTCATCAGCTGGAAATCCACCATGGTTCTATATACTCCTCTTTGCGTGGGAACAGGTAGCTGGCTTGTTCCAAGAAGTATGCCGCAGAGCTTTTCAATTAACCACTACGTTGAAAATTATTTGCAGGTGTTCAGCGTTTCACCATAATTGTGATAACGTTTGTTTGTGCCTCCTGAAACCCAAGATGGCTGCCACGAACATAACGATGCTGAGGCGTAGCTGACTTGGTGTTGCCTATTTTTGTCAGTGGAGACTGACAAGAAGCCATTCTTCTAAGTATCATCCCACCATCATTTCTCCATTGTTTAAAAATGCAGGGAAATTTTGCACATTGGCATTATAATTAGTAGCTGGAGGGTACTTTTTTTTTTTGTGGGGTCGGTCAGGATGGGTGTTGAGGCCCTCTGTCAGATCGCTGGTTTGTTTTTATTATCCCTAGAGAAGAGTAGTGGGCATGTGTTTGGCAGGTGAAAAGTGCGGATTCTGTTTCAGAGAATTAAACAGGATCCGCATGGTCATCTCATTCCTTTAAGAATCCTTTGCTTCATCAGCTGGGATTCCACCATGTTTCTATATACTCCTCTATGCGTGGGCACAGGTACCTGGCTTGTTCCAAGAAGTATGCTGGAGAGTTTTCAAATAAACCAGTACGTTGAAAATTATTTGCAGGTTTTCAGCGTTTCACCTTCATTGTGATAACGTTTGTATGTGCCTCCTGAAACCCAAGAAGGCTGCGACGGACATAACTATGCTGAGGAGTAGCTGACTTGGTGTTGCCTATTTTTGTTAGTGGAGACAGACAAGAAGCCATTCTTCTAAGTATCATCCCACCACCATTTTTCCATTGTTTTAAAATGCAGGGTAATTTTGCAAGTTAGCATTATAATTAGTAGCTGGAGGGTACGGTTTTTTTTTTGTGTGTGGGCGATGTGGATGGGGGGGTCAGGCCCTCTCTGAGTTCGCTGGTTAGTTGTTATTATAACCAGAGAGGAGAAGTGGGCATGTGTTTGGCAGGTGAAAAGGGCGGATTCTGTTTCAGAGAATTAACGATGATCCCCATGGTCATCCCCTTCCTTTAATAATCCTTTACTTCATCAGCTGGAAATCCACCATGGTTCTATATACTCCTCTTTGCGTGGGAACAGGTAACTGGCTTGTTCCAAGAAGTATGCCGCAGAGCTTTTCAATTAACCAGTACGTTGAAAATTTTTGCAGGTGTTCAGCGTTTCACCATAATTGTAATAACGTTTTTTTGTGCCTGCTGAAACCCAAGAAGGCTGCGACGGACATAACTATGCTGAGGAGTAGCTGACTTGGTGTTGCCTATTTTTGTTAGTGGAGACAGACAAGAAGCCATTCTTGTAAGTATCATCCCACCACCATTTTTCCATTGTTTTAAAATGCAGGGAAATTTTGCAAGTTAGCATTATAATAAGTAGCTGGAGGGTACGGTTTTTTTTTTGTGTGGTCGATGTGGATGGGGGGGTCAGGCCCTCTGTCAGTTCGCTGGTTAGTTTTTATTATCCCCAGAGAGGAGAAGTGGGCATGTGTTTGGCAGGTGAAAACGGCGGATTCTGTTTCAGAGAATTAACGATGATCCCCATGGTCATCCCGTTCCTTTAATAATCCTTTACTTCATCAGCTGGAAATCCACCATGGTTCTATATACTCCTCTTTGCGTGGGAACAGGTAGCTGGCTTGTTCCAAGAAGTATGCCGCAGAGCTTTTCAATTAACCAGTACGCTGAAAATTATTTTCAGGTGTTCAGCGTTTCACCATAATTGTGATAACGTTTGTTTGTGCCTCCTGAAACCCAAGATGGCTGCCACGAACATAACTATGCTGAGGCGTAGCTGACTTGGTTTTGCCTATTTTTGTTAGTGGAGACTGACAAGAATCCATTCTTCTAAGTATCATCCCACCATCATTTTTCCATTGTTTAAAAATGCAGGGAAATTTTGAAAGTTAGCATTATAATTAGTAGCTGGAGGGTACTTTTTTTTTTTTTTGTGGGGTCAGTGTGGATGGGTTGGTCAGGCCCTCTGTCAGTTCGCTGGTTTGTTTTTATTATCCCCAGAGAGGAGAAGTGGGTATTAGTATGGCAGGTGAAAACTGCGGATCTGTTTCAGAGAATTAAACAGGATCCGCATGGTAATCCCGTTCCTTTAAGAATCCTTTGCTTCATGAGCTGGGAATCCACCCTGGTTCTATATTCTTCTCTATGCGTGGGCACAGGAAACTGGCTTGTTCCAAGAAGTATGCCTCAGAGCTTTTCAATTAACCAGTATGTTGAAAATCCTTTGCAGGGTTTCAGCGTTTCACCATAATTGTGATAACGTGTGTATGTGTCTCCTGAAACCCAATATGGCTGCCAAGGACATAAGTATGCTGAGGCGTAGCTGACTTCGTGTTGCCTATTTTTGTTAGTGGAGACTGACAAGAAGCCATTCTTCTAAGTATCATCTCACCATCATTTTTCCATTGTTTAAAAATGCAGGATAATTTTGCAAGTTAGGATGATAATTAGTAGCTGGTGGCTACGGTGTTTTTTTTTTTTTTTCCTGTGGGGTCGGTGTGGATGTGTTGGTCAGGCCCTCTGTCAGTTCGCTGGTTTGTTTTTATTATCCCCAGAGAGGAGAAGTAGGTATTAGTATGGCAGGTGAAAACTGCGGATCTGTTTCAGAGAATTAAACAGGATCCGCATGGTAATCCCGTTCCTTTAAGAATCCTTTGCTTCATCAGCTGGGAATCCACCATGATTCTATATACTTCTCTATGCGTGGGCAGAGGAAACTGGCTTGTTCCAAGAAGTATGCCTCAGAGCTTTTAAATTAACCAGTATGTTGAAAATCCTTTGCAGGGTTTCAGCGTTTCACCATAATTGTGATAACCTGTGTATGTGTCTCGTGAAACCCAATGTGGCTGCCAAGGACATAAGTATGCTGAAGCGTAGCTGACTTGGTGTTGCCTATTTTTGTTAGTGGAGACTGACAAGAAGCCATTCTTCTAAGTATCATCCCACCACCATTTTTCCATTGTTTTAAAATGCAGGGGAATTTTGCAAGTTAGCATTATAATTAGTAGCTGGAGGGTACGGTTTTTTTTTGTGTGTGGTCGATGTGGATGGGGGGGGGTCAGGCCCTCTGTCAGTTCGCTGGTTAGTTTTTATTATCCCCAGAGAGGAGAAGTGGGCATGTGTTTGGCAGGTGAAAGGGGCGGATTCTGTTTCAGAGAATTAACGATGATCCCCATGCTCATCCCGTTCCTTTAATAATCCTTTACTTCATCAGCTGGAAATCCACCATTGTTCTATGTACTCCTCTTTTCGTGGGAACAGGTAACTGGCTTGTTCCAAGAAGTATGCCTCAGAGCTTTTCAATTAACCACTACGTTGAAAATTATTTTCAGGTGTTCAGCGTTTCACCATAATTGTGATAACGTTTGTTTGTGCCTCCTGAAACCCAAGATGGCTGCCACGAACATAACGATGCTGAGGCGTAGCTGACTTGGTGTTGCCTATTTTTGTCAGTGGAGACTGACAAGAAGCCATTCTTCTAAGTATCATCCCACCATCATTTCTCCATTGTTTAAAAATGCAGGGAAATTTTGCACATTGGCATTATAATTAGTAGCTGGAGGGTACTTTTTTTTTTGTAGGGTCGGTCAGGATGGGTGTTGAGGCCCTCTGTCAGATCGCTGGTTTGTTTTTATTATCCCCAGAGAAGAGTAGTGGGCATGTGTTTGGCAGGTGAAAAGCGCGGATTCTGTTTCAGAGAATTAAACAGCATCCGCATGGTCATCTCATTCCTTTAAGAATCCTTTGCTTCATCAGCTGGGATTCCACCATGTTTCTATATACTCCTCTATGCGTGGGCACAGGTACCTGGCTTGTTCCAAGAAGTATGCTGGAGAGTTTTCAAATTAACCAGTACGTTGAAAATTATTTGCAGGTTTTCAGCGTTTCACCATAATTTTGATAACGTTTGTATGTGCCTCCTGAAACCCAAGAAGGCTGCGACGGACATAACTATGCTGAGGAGTAGCTGACTTGGTGTTGCCTATTTTTGTTAGTGGAGACAGACAAGAAGCCATTCTTGTAAGTATCATCCCACCACCATTTTTCCATTGTTTTAAAATGCAGGGAAATTTTGCAAGTTAGCATTATAATTAGTAGCTGGAGGGTACGGTTTTTTTTTTGTGTGTGGGCGATGTGGATGGGGGGGTCAGGCCCTCTGTGAGTTCGCTGGTTAGTTGTTATTATAACCAGAGAGGAGAAGTGGGCACGTGTTTGGCAGGTGAAAAGGGCGGATTCTGTTTCAGAGAATTAACGATGATCCCCATGGTCATCCCGTTCCTTTAATAATCCTTTACTTCATCAGCTGGAAATCCACCATGGTTCTATATACTCCTCTTTGCGTGGGAACAGGTAACTGGCTTGTTCCAAGAAGTATGCCGCAGAGCTTTTCAATTAACCAGTACGTTGAAAATTTTTGCAGGTATTCAGCGTTTCACCATAATTGTGATAACGTTTTTTTGTGCCTCCTGAAACCCAAGAAGGCTGCGACGGACATAACTATGCTGAGGAGTAGCTGACTTGGTGTTGCCTATTTTTGTTAGTGGAGACAGACAAGAAGCCATTCTTCTAAGTATCATCCCACCACCATTTTTCCATTGTTTTAAAATGCAGGGAAATTTTGCAAGTTAGCATTATAATAAGTAGCTGGAGGGTACGGTTTTTTTTTTGTGTGGTCGATGTGGATGGGGGGGTCAGGCCCTCTGTCAGTTCGCTGGTTAGTTTTTATTATCCCCAGAGAGGAGAAGTGGGCATGTGTTTGGCAGGTGAAAAGGGCGGATTCCGTTTCAGAGAATTAACGATGATCCCCATGGTCATCCCGTTCCTTTAATAATACTTTACTTCATCAGCTGGAAATCCACCATGGTTCTATATACTCCTCTTTGCGTGGGAACAGGTAACTGGCTTGTTCCAAGAAGTATGCCACAGAGCTTTTCAATTAACCAGTACGCTGAAAATTATTTTCAGGTGTTCAGCATTTCACCATAATTGTGATAACGTTTGTTTGTGCCTCCTGAAACCCAAGATGGCTGCCACGAACATAACTATGCTGAGGCGTAGCTGACTTGGTTTTGCCTATTTTTGTTAGTGGAGACTGACAAGAATCCATTCTTCCAAGTATCATCTCACCATCATTTTTCCATTGTTTAAAAATGCAGGATAATTTTGCAAGTTAGCATTATAATTAGTAGCTGGAGGCTACGTTGTTTTTTTTTTTTTTTTCCTGTGGGGTCGGTGTGGATGTGTTGGTCAGGCCCTCTGTCAGTTCGCTGGTTTGTTTTTATTATCCCCAGAGAGGAGAAGTGGATATTAGTATGGCAGGTGAAAACTGCGGATCTGTTTCAGAGAATTAAACAGGATCCGCATGGTAATCCCGTTCCTTTAAGAATCCTTTGCTTCATGAGCTGGGAATCCACCATGATTCTATATACTTCTCTATGCGTGGGCACAGGAAACTGGCTTGTTCCAAGAAGTATGCCTCAGAGCTTTTCAAATAACCAGTATGTTGAAAATCCTTTGCAGGGTTTCAGCGTTTCACCATAATTGTGATAACGTGTGTATGTGTCTCGTGAAACCCAATGTGGCTGCCAAGGACATAAGTATGCTGAGGCGTAGCTGACTTGGTGTTGCCTATTTTTGTTAGTGGAGACTGACAAGAAGCCATTCTTCTAGGTATCATCCCACCATCATTTTTCCATTATTTAAAAATGCAGGGAAATTTTGAAAGTTAGCATTATAATTAGTAGCTGGAGGGTACTTTTTTTTTTTTTTTTGTGGGGTCAGTGTGGATGGGTTGGTCAGGCCCTCTGTCAGTTCGCTGGTTTGTTTTTATTATCCCCAGAGAGGAGAAGTGGGTATTAGTATGGCAGGTGAAAACTGCGGATCTGTTTCAGAGAATTAAACAGGATCCGCATGGTAATCCCGTTCCTTTAAGAATCCTTTGCTTCATGAGCTGGGAATCTACCATGGTTCTATATACTTCTCTATGCGTGGGCACAGGAAACTGGCTTGTTCCAAGAAGTATGCCGCAGAGCTTTTCAATTAACCAGTATGTTGAAAATCCTTTGCAGGTTTTCAGCGTTTCACCATAATTGTGATAACGTGTGTATGTGTCTCCTGAAACCCAATATGGCTGCCAAGGACATAAGTATGCTGAGGCGTAGCTGATTTCGTGTTGCCTATTTTTGTTAGTAGAGACTGACAAGAAGCCATTCTTCTAAGTATCATCTCACCATCATTTTTCCATTGTTTAAAAATGCAGGATAATTTTGCAAGTTAGCATGATAATTAGTAGCTGGTGGCTACGGTGTTTTTTTTTTTTTTTCCTGTGGGGTCGGTGTGGATGTGTTGGTCAGGCCCTCTGTCAGTTCGCTGGTTTGTTTTTATTATCCCCAGAGAGGAGAAGTGGGTATTAGTATGGCAGGTGAAAACTGCGGATCTGTTTCAGAGAATTAAACAGGATCCGCATGGTAATCCCGTTCCTTTAAGAATCCTTTGCTTCCTGAGCTGGGAATCCACCATGATTCTATATACTTCTCTATGCATGGGCACAGGAAACTGGCTTGTTCCAAGAAGTATGCCTCAGAGCTTTTCAATTAACCAGTATGTTGAAAATCCTTTGCAGGGTTTCAGCGTTTCACCATAATTGTGATAACGTGTGTATGTGTCTCCTGAAACCCAATGTGGCTGCCAAGGACATAAGTATGCTGAGGCGTAGCTGACTTGGTGTTGCCTATTTTTGTTAGTGGAGACTGACAAGAAGCCATTCTTCTAAGTATCATCCCACCATCATTTTTCCATTATTTAAAAATGCAGGGAAATTTTGAAATTTAGCATTATAATTAGTAGCTGGAGGGTACTTTTTTTTTTTTTGTGGGGTCAGTGTGGATGGGTTGGTCAGGCCCTCTGTCAGTTCGCTGGTTTGTTTTTATTATCCCCAGAGAGGAGAAGTGGGTATTAGTATGGCAGGTGAAAACTGCGGATCTGTTTCAGAGAATTAAACAGGATCCGCATGGTAATCCCATTCCTTTAAGAATCCTTTGCTTGATGAGCTGGGAATCCACCATGGTTCTATATACTTCTCTATGCGTGGGCACAGGAAACTGGCTTGTTCCAAGAAGTATGCCTCAGAGCTTTTCAATTAAGCAGTATGTTGAAAATCCTTTGCAGGTTTTCAGCGTTTCACCATAATTGTGATAACGTGTGTATGTGTCTCCTGAAACCCAATATGGCTGCCAAGGACATAAGTATGCTGAGGCGTGGCTGACTTTGTGTTGCCTATTTTTGTTAGTGGAGACTGACAAGAAGCCATTCTTCTAAGTATCATCTCACCATCATTTTTCCATTGTTTAAAAATGCAGGATAATTTTGCAAGTTAGCATGATAATTAGTAGCTGGTGGCTACGGTGTTTTTTTTTTTTTTTTCCTGTGGGGTCGGTGTGGATGTGTTGGTCAGGCCCTCTGTCAGTTTGCTGGTTTGTTTTTATTATCCCCAGAGAGGAGAAGTGGGTATTAGTATGGCAGGTCAAAACTGTGGATCTGTTTCAGAGAATTAAACAGGATCCGCATGGTAATCCCGTTCCTTTAAGAATCCTTTGCTTCATGAGCTGGGAATCCACCATGGTTCTATATACTTCTCTATGCGTGGGCACAGGAAACTGGCTTGTTCCAAGAAGTATGCCTCAGAGCTTTTCAATTAACCAGTATGTTGAAAATCCTTTGCAGGTTTTCAGCGTTTCACCATAATTGTGATAACGTGTGTATGTGTCTCCTGAAACCCAATATGGCTGCCAAGGACATAAGTATGCTGAGGCGTAGCTGACTTCATGTTGCCTATTTTTGTTAGTGGAGACTGACAAGAAGCCATTCTTCTAAGTATCATCCCACCATCATTTTTCAATTGTTTAAAAATGCCGGAAAATTTTGCAAGTTAGCATTATAATTAGTAGCTGGAGGGTCCTTTTTTTTTTTTTTTGTGGGGTCAGTGTGGATGTGTTGGTCAGGCCGTCTGTCAATTCACTGATTTGTTTTTATTATCCCCAGAGAGGAGAAGTGGGCATGTGTTTGGCTGGTGAAAAGTGCGCATTCTGTTTCAGAGAATTAAACAGGATCTGCATGCTCATCTCATTCCTTTAACAATCCTTTGCTTCATCAGCTGGGATTCCACCATGTTTCTATATACTCTTCTATGCGTGGGCCCAGGTACCTGGCTTGTTCAAAGAAGTATGCCTCAGAGCTTTTCAATTAACCACTAAGTTTAAAATTATTTGCAGGTTTTCAGCGTTTCACCATAATTTTGATAACGTTTGTATGTGCCTCCTGAACACCAAGAAGGCTGCGACGGACATAACTATGCTGAGGAGTACCTGACTTGGTGTTGCCTATTTTTGTTAGTGGAGACTGACAAGAAGCCATTCTTCTAAGTATCATCCCACCACCATTTTTGCATTGTTTTAAAATGCAGGGAAATTTTGCAAGTTAGCATTATAATTAGTAGCTGGAGGGTACGGTTTTTTTTTGTGTGTGGGCGATGTGGATGGGGGGTCAGGCCCTCTGTCAGTTCGCTGGTTAGTTTTTATTATCCCCAGAGAGGAGAAGTGGGCATGTGTTTGGCAGGTGAAAAGGGCGGATTCTGTTTCAGAGAATTAACGATGATCCCCATGGTCATCCCGTTCCTTTAATAATCCTTTACTTCATCAGCTGGAAATCCACCATGGTTCTATATACTCCTCTTTGCGTGCAAACAGGTAACTGGCTTGTTCCAAGAAGTATGCCGCAGAGCTTTTCAATTAACCACTACGTTGAAAATTATTTGCAGGTGTTCAGCGTTTCACCATAATTGTGATAACGTTTGTTTGTGCCTCCTGAAACCCAAGAAGGCTGCGACGGACATAACTATGCGGAGGAGTAGCTGACTTGGTGTTGCCTATTTTTGTTAGTGGAGACTGACAAGAAGCCATTCTTCTAAGTATCATCCCACCACCATTTTTCCATTGTTTTAAAAGGCAGGGAAATTTTGCAAGTTAGCATTATAATTAGTAGCTGGAGGCTACGGTTTTTTTTTGTGTGTGGTCGATGTGCATGGGGGGGTCAGGCCCTCTGTCAGTTCGCTGGTTCGTTTTTATTATCCCCAGGAGGAGAAGTGGGCATGTGTTTGGCAGGTGAAAAGGGCGGATTCTGTTTCAGAGAATTAACGATGATCCCCCTGCTCATCCCGTTCCTTTAATAATCCTTTATTTCCTCAGCTGGAAATCCACCATGGTTCTATATACTCCTCTTTGCGTGGGAACAGGTAACTGTCTTGTTCCAAGAAGTATGCCGCAGAGCTTTTCAATTAACCACTACGTTGAAAATTATTTGCAGGTGTTCAGCGTTTCACCATAATTGTGATAACGTTTGTTTGTGCCTCCTGAAACCCAAGAAGGCTGCGACGGACATAACTATGCTGAGGAGTAGCTGACTTGGTGTTGCCTATTTTTGTTATTGGAGACTGACAAGAAGACATTCTTCTAAGTATCATCGGACCACCATTTTTCCATTGTTTTAAAATGCAGGGAAATTTTGCAAGTTAGCATTATAATTAGTAGCTGTAGGGTACGGTTTTTTTGTTTGTGTGTGGTCGATGTGGATGTGTTGGTCAGGCCCTCTGTCAGTTCGCTGGTTAGTTTTTATTATCCCCAGAGAGGAGAAGTGGGCATGTGTTTGGCATGTGAAAAGGGCGGATTCTGTTTCAGAGAATTAACGATGATCCCCATGGTCATCCCGTTCCTTTAATAATCCTTTACTTCATCAGCTGGAAATCCACCATAGTTCTATATACTCCTCTTTACGTGGGAACAGGTAACTGGCTTGTTCCAAGAAGTATGCCGCAGAGCTTTTCAATTAACCACTACGTTGAAAATTATTTGCAGGTGTTCAGCGTTTCACCATAATTGTGATAACGTTTGTTTGTGCCTCCTGAAACCCAAGATGGCTGCCACGAACATAACAATGCTGAAGCGTAGCTGACTTGGTGTTGCCTATTTTTGTCAGTGGAGACTGACAAGAAGCCATTCTTCTAAGTATCATCCCACCATCATTTCTCCATTGTTTAAAAATGCAGGGAAATTTTGCACATTGGCATTATAATTAGTAGCTGGAGGGTACTTTTTTTTTTTGTGGGGTCGGTCAGGATGGGTGTTCAGGCCCTCTGTCAGATCGCTGGTTTGTTTTTATTATCCCCAGAGAAGAGTAGTGGGCATGTGTTTGGCAGGTGAAAAGTGCGGATTCTGTTTCAGAGAATTAAACAGGATCCGCATGGTCATCTCATTCCTTTAAGAATCCTTTGCTTCATCAGCTGGGATTCCACCATGTTTCTATATACTCCTCTATGCGTGGGCACAGGTACCTGGCTTGTTCCAAGAAGTATGCTGGAGAGTTTTCAAATAAACCAGTACCTTCAAAATTATTTGCAGGTTTTCAGCGTTTCACCATAATTTTGATAACTTTTGTATGTGCCTCCTGAAACCCAAGAAGGCTGCGACGGACATAACTATGCTGAGGAGTAGCTGACTTGGTGTTGCCTATTTTTGTTAGTGGAGACAGACAAGAAGCCATTCTTCTAAGTATCATCCCACCACCATTTTTCCATTGTTTTAAAATGCAGGGTAATTTTGCAAGTTAACATTATAATTAGTAGCTGGAGGGTACGGTTTTTTTTTTGTGTGTGGGCGATGTGGATGGGGGGGTCAGGCCCTCTGTGAGTTCGCTGGTTAGTTGTTATTATAACCAGAGAGGAGAAGTGGGCATGTGTTTGGCAGGTGAAAAGGGCGGATTCTGTTTCAGAGAATTAACGATGATCCCCATGGTCATCCCGTTCCTTTAATAATCCTTTACTTCATCAGCTGGAAATCCACCATGGTTCTATATACTCCTCTTTGCGTGGGAACAGGTAACTGGCTTGTTCCAAGAAGTATGCCGCAGAGCTTTTCAATTAACCAGTACGCTGAAAATTATTTTCAGGTGTTCAGCGTTTCACCATAATTGTGATAACGTTTGTTTGTGCCTCCTGAAACCCAAGATGGCTACCACGAACATAACTATGCTGAGGCATAGCTGACTTGGTTTTGGCTATTTTTGATAGTGGAGAATGACAAGAATCCATTCTTCTAAGTATCATCTCACCATCATTTTTCCATTGTTTAAAAATGCAGGATAATTTTGCAAGTTAGCATGATAATTAGTAGCTGGAGGCTACGTTGTTTTTTTTTTTTTTTTTGTGGGGTCAGTGTGGATGGGTTGGTCAGGCCCTCTGTCAGTTTGCTGGTTTGTTTTTATTATCCCCAGAGAGGAGAAGTGGGTATTAGTATGGCAGGTGAAAACTGCGGATCTGTTTCAGAGAATTAAACAGGATCCGCATGGTAATCCCGTTCCTTTAAGAATCCTTTGCTTCATGAGCTGGGAATCCACCATGGTTCTATATACTTCTCTATGCGTGGGCACAGGAAACTGGCTTGTTCCAAGAAGTATGCCTCAGAGCTTTTCAATTAACCAGTATGTTGAAAATCCTTTGCAGGGTTTCAGCGTTTCACCATAATTGTGATAACGTGTGTATATGTCTCCTGAAACCCAATGTGGCTGCCAAGGACATAAGTATGCTGAGGCGTAGCTGACTTGGTGTTGCCTACTTTTGTTAGTGGAGACTGACAAGAAGCCATTCTTCTAAGTATCATCCCACCATCATTTTTCCATTATTTAAAAATGCAGGGAAATTTTGAAAGTTAGCATGATAATTAGTAGCTGGAGGGTACTTTTTTTTTTTTTTGTGGGGTCAGTGTGTATGTGTTGGTCAGGCCGTCTGTCAATTCACTGGTTTGTTTTTATTATCCCCAGAGAGGAGAAGTGGGCATGTGTTTGGCAGGTGAAAAGTGCGGATTCTGTTTCAGAGAATTAAACAGGATCTGCAAGGTCATCTCATTCCTTTAACAATCCTTTGCTTCATCAGCTGGGATTCCACCATGTTTCTATATACTCCTCTATGCGTGGGCCCAGGTACCTGGCTTGTTCCAAGAAGTATGCCGCAGAGCTTTTCAATTAACCACTAAGTTGAAAATTATTTGCAGGTTTTCAGAGTTTCACCATAATTTTGATAACGTTTGTATGTGCCTCCTGAACCCCAAGAAGGCTGCGACGGACATAACTATGCTGAGGAGTAGCTGACTTGGTGTTGCCTATTTTTGTTAGTGGAGACTGACAAGAAGCCATTCTTCTAAGTATCATCCCACCACCATTTTTCCATTGTTTTAAAATGCAGGGAAATTTTGCAAGTTAGCATTATAATTAATAGCTGGAGGGTACGGTTTTTTTTTTTTTGCGTGTGTGGTCCATGTGGATGGGGGGGTCAGGCCCTCTGTCAGTTCGCTGGTTAGTTTTTATTATCCCCAGAGAGGAGAAGTGGGCATGTGTTTGGCAGGAGAAAAGGGCGGATTCTGTTTCAGAGAATTAAACAGGATCCGCATGGTCATCTCATTCCTTTAAGAATCCTTTGCTTCATCACCTGGGATTCCACCATGTTTCTATATACTCCTCTATGCGTGGGCACAGGTACCTGGCTTGTTCTAAGAAGTGTGCTGGAGAGTTTTCAAATTAACCAGTACGTTGAAAATTATTTGCAGGTTTTCAGCGTTTCACCATAATTTTCATAAAGTTTGTATGTGCCTCCTGAAACCCAAGAAGGCTGCGACGGACATAACTATGCTGAGGAGTAGGTGACTTGGTGTTGCCTATTTTTATTAGTGTAGACAGACAAGAAGCCATTCTTCTAAGTATCATCCCACCACCATTTTTCCATTGTTTTAAAATGCAGGGAAATTTTGCAAGTTAGCATTATAATTAGTAGCTGGAGGCTACGGTTTTTTTTTGTGTGTGGTCGATGTGCATGGGGGGGTCAGGCCCTCTGTCAGTTCGCTGGTTAGTTTTTATTATCCCCAGAGAGGAGAAGTGGGCATGTGTTTGGCAGGTGAAAAGGGCTGATTCTGTTTCAGACAATTAACGATGATCCCCATGGTCACCCCGTTCCTTTAATAATCCTTTACTTCATCAGCTGGAAATCCACCATGGTTCTATATACTCCTCCTTGCGTGCGAACAGGTAACTGGCTTGTTCCAAGAAGTATGCCGCAGAGCTTTTCAATTAACCACTACGTTGAAAATTATTTGCAGGTGTTCAGCGTTTCACCATAATTGTGATAACGTTTGTTTGTGCCTCCTGAAACCCAAGAAGGCTGCAACGGACATAACTATGCGGAGGAGTAGCTGACTTAGTATTGCCTATTTTTGTTAGTGGAGACTGACAAGAAGCCATTCTTCTAAGTATCATCCCACCACCATTTTTCCATTGTTTTAAAATGCAGGGAAATTTTGCAAGTTAGCATTATAATTAGTAGCTGGAGGGTACGGTTTTTTTTTTTTTTTGTGTTCGATGTGGATAGGGGGGTCAGACCCTCTGTCAGTTCGCTGGTTAGTTTTTATTATCCCCAGAGAGGAGAAGTGGGCACGTGTTTGGCAGGTGAAAAGGGCGGATTCTGTTTCAGAGAATTAATGATGATCCCCATGGTCATCCCGTTCCTTTAATAATCCTTTACTTCATCAGCTGGAAATCCTCCATGGTTCTATATACTCCTCTTTGCGTGGGAACAGGTAACTGGCTTGTTCCATGAAGTATGCCCCAGAGCTTTTCAATTAACCACTACGTTGAAAATTACTTGCAGGTGTTCAGCGTTTCACCATAATTGTGATAACGTGTGTATGTGCCTACTGAAACCAAATATGGCTGCTACGGACATAACTATGCTGAGGCGTAGCTGACTTGGTGTTGTCTATTTTTGTCAGTGGAGACTGACAAGAAGCCATTCTTCTAAGTATCATCCCACCATCATTTCTCCATTGTTTAAAAATGCAGGGAAATTTTGCAAATTGGCATTATAATTAGTAGCTGGAAGGTACTTTTTTTTTTTGTGGGGTCGGTCAGGATGGGTGTTCAGGCCCTCTGTCAGATCGCTGGTTTGTTTTTATTATCCCCAGAGAAGAGTAGTGGGCATGTGTTTGGCAGGTGAAAAGCGCGGATTCTGTTTCAGAGAATTAAACAGCATCCGCATGGTCATCTCATTCCTTTAAGAATCCTTTGCTTCATCAGCTGGGATTCCACCATGTTTCTATATACTCCTCTATGCGTGGGCACAGGTACCTGGCTTGTTCCAAGAAGTATGCTGGAGAGTTTTCAAATTAACCAGTACGTTGAAAATTATTTGCAGGTTTTCAGCGTTTCACCATAATTTTGATAACGTTTGTATGTGCCTCCTGAAACCCAAGAAGGCTGCGACGGACATAACTATGCTGAGGAGTAGCTGACTTGGTGTTGCCTATTTTTGTTAGTGGAGACAGACAAGAAGCCATTCTTGTAAGTATCATCCCACCACCATTTTTCCATTGTTTTAAAATGCAGGGAAATTTTGCAAGTTAGCATTATAATTAGTAGCTGGAGGCTACGGTGTTTTTTTTTTTTTTTCCTCTGGGGTCGGTGTGGATGTGTTGGTCAGGCCCCCTGTCAGTTCGCTGGTTAGTTTTTATTATCCCCAGATAGGAGAAGTGGGCATGTGTTTGGCAGGTGAAAAGGGCGGATTCTGTTTCAGAGAATTAACGATGATCCCATAGTCATCCCGTTCCTTTAATAATCCTTTACTTCATCAGCTGGAAATCCACCATGGTTCTATATACTCCTCTTTCCGTGGGAACAGGTAACTGGCTTGTTCCAAGAAGTATGCCGCAGAGCTTTTCAATGAACCACTACGTTGAAAATTATTTGCAGTTGTTCAGCGTTTAACCCTAACCAGAACCCCTAAAGATAACCCTGAACCCTATCCCTAACCCCAGCAGTAAACTTCAACCCTAAACCTAAGCCCAACCCGTAACCCTAATCCTATCCTTTTACCCTAAAACTAACCCCTAAACCTAAACCCTATACCTCACCCTAACTCTAACCCCAATCCTAATTCTAACCATACCCCTTCATAAAACACTAACTCCTAACTGCTAACCCTAACACTAACCAAAAACCCTAATCACTGATCCCTAACCCTAATGCTTAACCTTTACCCTAACCGTTAACCCTCACCCTAAATCTTAACACTGACCCTAACCTTAACCTTTAACTCTAAGCCTAACCCTTAACCCTACAGTAAGGAGGACCCTTAATGCTAATGGGATCGCTTATCCCTAACCCTAACACTACAGCTAAAAATAACCCTAACCTTGGATCCTTAAACCTAACCCCTAACACTTACTTTAACCCCAAACCCTAACCCTAATCCTAAGCATTAAACCTAACCCTATCTCTTAACCCTAACGCTAGCCCTTACCCTAACGCCTAGATCTAACCCTAAATCTAACCTACCGCCTAATCCTAACCTTAAGCCCTAATGCTAACACTAACCCTGAACCCTAAACCTACCCGTAACCCTTAACACTAACCCTATCCGTGAACCTAAACCCTGACCCTAACCATTACCCGCACCCAAGGATTGAACCCTGACCCTAACCCTAAACCTTAATGATAACCTTAACACTAAACCCTAACCCTAAGCCCAACACTTAACCCTAATCCTATTCCTTAACCCTAACCCTAACCCTAATGCTACCGCCTAAACGTAACCCTAACCGTGACCAGTAAACCTAACCCTAACCTCTAACACAAACCATAGCACATAACTCTAACCCTAAAACTAACCCTAACCCTAACCCTAACCCTAAACCCTAACTCTTAACCTTAACCCTAAGCGTTAACTCTCACGCTAACCTTTAATCCTAACCCTAATCCTAATCTTCAACCCTAAACCTAACACTTAACCCTAACCCTGTACCAAACCCTAACCCCTGATCTTAACCCTACCCGTAAACCTAAACCCTAAACCAAAGTGTAACCGTTAAACCTAAGAGTAACCTTTAACCGTAACCCTAAGCCCTAACCCTAAGCCCTCACCCTAACACTAAACTTCATCCTTAACCCTAACCATAATTGTAACCCTAAATCTAATTCTCAGACTTCTTGCTTTCTTAGAGTTTAGAAAGCCTGCAATCCTCCCATGCCATGCGTGAAAGGAGGCTCTACCACTGTGTCCTGCATGAAACCCACGGGCCCATAGCCAGACTATGATAGAGTGGGTTCCCGGGTACAATCCCAGCCCCCTAAAGTCCCCCCGCCCGCCTAATGCAGACAGGGCCCGTTCGCTAAGCATAAACAATACCTTTAACAGATAACCCAAACCCTGAACATAACACCCAACCCTGTTCCTATTTCTCCCCTTAACAAGTAAACCTCACCGTGCGCCTAACTTTAACCTCTTATCCTAACGTTAATGCATAACCCATTTCCTGAGAACAACCCCTATCCCATAATTCTAACCCTATCTCCTAGTCATCACTGTGACACCTAATCCCTAACCCTAATTCTAAACCGCTAACCCTAACCGTAACCCTACCTACAACCCTAACACTGACAGTAACCCTTACTTCTAACCCCAACGCTATGCCTAACAAAAACCCTAACCATTGACCATAACCCTTCAACCTAACCCCTAAGCCTTACCCTAACCCTTAACCCTAATCCTAATCCTAACCATTAAACCTAACCCTAGCTCTTAAAGCTAACCCTAAACCTTACCCTCACGACTAGACCTAACCCTGACACTAACCTAACACCTAATCCTAACCAGAACCCCTAAAGCTAACCCTGAACCCTATCCATAACCCTAGCAGTAAACTTTAACCCTAAACCTAAGCCCAACCCGTATCCCTAATCCTATCCTTTTACCCTAAAACTAATCCCTACACCTAACCCCTATACCTCACCCTAACTCTAACCCCAATCCTAATTCTAACCATACCCCTTCATAAAACACTAACTCCTAACCGCTAACCCTAAAACTAACCAAAAACCCTAATCACTAATCCCTAAACCTAACGCTTAACCTTTACCCTAACCGTTAACCCTCACCCTAAATCTTAACACTGACCCTAACCTTAACCTTTAACTCTAAGCCTAACCCCTAACCCTACAGTAAGGAAGACCCTTAATGCTAATGGGATCCCTTATCCCTAACCCTAACACTACAGCTAAAAATAACCCTAACCTTGGATCCTTAAACCTAACCCCTAACACTTACTTTAACCCCAAACCCTAACCCTAATCCTAAGCATTAAACCTAACCCTATCTCTTAACCCTAACGCTAGCCCTTACCCTAACGCCTAGATCTAACCCTAAATCTAACCTACCGCCTAATCCTAACCTTAAGCCCTAATGCTAACACTAACCCTGAACCCTAAACCTACCTGTAACCCTTAACACTAACCCTATCCGTGAACCTAAACCCTGACCCTAACCATTACCCGCACCCAGGCATTTAACCCTGACCCTAACCCTAATCCTTAATGCTAACCTTAACACTAAACCCTAACCCTAAGCCCAACACTTAACCCTAATCCTATCCCTTAACCCTAACCCTAACCCTAACCCTAATGCTAACCCCTAAACGTAACCCTAACCGTCACCAGTAAACCTAACCCTAACCTCTAACACAAACCATAGCACATAACGCTAACCCTAAAACTAACCCTAACCCTAACCCTAAACCCTAACTCTTAACCTTAACCCTAAGCGTTAACTCTCACGCTAACCTTTAATCCTAACCCTAATCCTAATCTTCAACCCTAAACCTAACACTTAACCCTAACCCTGTACCAAACCCTAATCCCTAATCTTAACCTTAACCGTAAACCTCAACCCGAAACCAAATTGTAACCGTTAAACCTAAGAGTAACCTTTAACCCTAACCATAATGCGTCACCCTAACACTAAACTTCATCCTTAACCCTAATCATAATCCTAACCCTAAATCTAATTCTCAGACTTCTTGCTTTCTTAGAGTTTAGAAAGCCTGCAATCCTCCCATGCCATGCGTGAAAGGAGGCTCTACCACTGTGTCCTGCATGAAACCCACGGGCCCATACCCAGAGTATGATAGAGTGGGTTCCCGGGTACAATCCCAGCCCCCTAAACTCCCCCCGCCCGCCTAATGCAGACAGGGCCCGTGCGCTAAGCATAAACAATACCTTTAACAGATAACCCTAACCCTGAACATAACACCCAACCCTGTTCCTATTTCTCCCCTTAACACGTAAACCTCACCGTGCGCCTAACTTTAACCTCTTATCCTAACCTTAATGCATAACCCATTTCCTGAGAACAACCCCTATCCCATAATTCTAACCCTATCTCCTAGTCATCACTGTGACACCTAATCCCTAACCCTAATTCTAAACCGCTAACCCTAACCGTAACCCTACCTACAACCCTAACACTGACAGTAACCCTTAATTCTAACCCCAACGCTATGCCTAACAAAAACCCTAACCCTTGACCCTAACCCTTCACCCTAACCCCTAAGCCTTACCCTAACCCTTAACCCTAATCCTAATCCTAACCATTAAACCTAACCCTAGCTCTTAAAGCTAACTCTAAACCTTACCCTCATGACTAGACCTAACCCTGACACTAACCTAACACCTAACCCTAACAATAACCCCTAAAGCTAACCTTGAACCCTATCCCTAACCCTAGCAGTAAACTTTAACCCTAAACCTAAGCCCAACTCCTAACCCTAATCCTATCCTTTTACCCTAAAACTAACCCCTAAACCTAACCCCTATACCTCACCCTAACTCTAACCCCAATCCTAATTCTAACCATACCCCTTCATAAAACACTAACTCCTAACCGCTAACCCTAACACTAACCAAAAACCCTAATCACTAATCCCTAACCCTAACGCTTAACCTTTACCCTGACCGTTAACCCTCACCCTAAATCTTCACACTGACCCTAACCTTAACCTTTAACTCTAAGCCTAACCCTTAACCCTACAGTAAGGAAGACCCTTAATGCTAATGGGATCCCTTATCCCTAACCCTAAAACTACAGCTAAAAATAACCCTAACCTTTGATCCTTAAACCTAAGCCCTAACACTTACTTTAACCCCAAACCCTAACCCTAATCCTAAGCATTAAACCTAACCCTATCTCTTAACCCTAACGCTAGCCCTTACCCTAACACCTAGATCTAACCCTAAATCTAACCTACCGCCTAATCCTAACCTTAAGCCCTAATGCTAACACTAACCCTGAACCCTAAACCTACCCATAACCCTTAACACTAACCCTATCCGTGAACCTTAACCCTGACCCTAACCATTACCCGCACACAAGCATTTAACCCTGACCCTAACCCTAATCCTTAATGATAACCCTAACACTAAACCCTAACCCTAAGCCCAACACTTAACCCTAATCCTATATTTTAACCCTAACCCTAACCCTAATGCTAACCCCTAAACGTAACCCTAACCGTTACCAGTAAACCTAACCCTAACCTCTAACACAAACCATAGCACATAACTCTAACCCTAAAACTAACACTAACCCTAACCCTAAACCCTAACTCTTAACCTTAACCCTAAGCGTTAACTCTCACGCTAACCTTTAATCCTAACCCTAATTCTACTCTTCAACCCTAAACCTAACACTTAACCCTAACCCTGTACCAAACCCTAACCCCTCATCTTAACCTTAACCTTAAACCTCAACCCTAAACCAAAGTGTAACCGTTAAATCTAAGAGTAACTTTTAACCCTAACCGTAATAACTTACCCTAAGCCCTCACCCTAACACTAAACTTCATCCTTAACCCTAACCATAACCCTAACCCTAAATCTAATTCTCAGACTTCTTGCTTTCTTAGAGTTTAGAAAACCTGCAATCCTCCCACGCCATGCGTGAAAGGAGGCTCTGCCACAGTGTCCTGCATGAAACCCAGAGGCCCATACACTGCGTGTGGTAGAGTGGGTTCCCAGCGACCATCCCAGACACCTAACTTTGCCTCCTAGGGCATACAGGGCCCGTGCCCTAAGCATAAACCCTACCCCTCACCCATAAGCCTAACCCACAACATAACACCTAACCCTGATCCTACTGCTCACCTTAACAGGTAAACCTCACCATAACCCTAACTTTAACCCCATATCTTAACGTTAATGCATGACACCCTGAGAACAAGCCCTATACCGTCATTATAACCCTACCTCCTAGCTATAACCGTAACACCTAATCCCTAATTCTGAAACGCCAACCCTAACCTTAACCCGACCAACAACACTAACACTAACCCTAACCCCTTACCCTAACCCTACGCCTAAAAGTAACCCTAACCGTTGATCCTTCGTCATAACCCCTAACCTTCACCCTAACCCTTAACCCTATTCCCAATCCTAACCATTAAACATAACCCTAACCCTTAACCCTAACCCTAACCTTTACCCTAATGCCTAGAGATCTAACCCCAACACTGACCTACAGTTAACACTAACCCCAACCCCTAATGCTAACCTTAAACCTGAACCAAGCTCCTAACCTTTAACCCTAACAATATCCCTAACCCCTAGGCCTAACCCCAACTGCTAAACCTCTACCCCACACCCTGAATCCTAACCCTATCCCTTAACCCTAACAGCTAATCCTAACGATAACTCCAACCCTAAACCTTACCCTGGCCCCCTAACCCAGACTTAACACCTTACCCCTAACACTAACTCTAACCCTAACTACTAATCCCTAGCTCCTAACCCTGACTCGAAACCTAACCCCTAACACGAAAAACCCTAACTCCAACCCCAACCCTAATTCTCACACTACTTCCATTCCCAGAGTGAAGCAAGCCTACAATACAGCCATGCCATGTGTGAGATGAGGCTCCGCCTGAGTCCTGCATGGAGGTCCTGTCCCAAGGCCCAGGGAATGATGTTGTGCTTTCGTGGTGACTCCGACCGCACCCCTCTCACCGTAGATTAACCAGGTCCTGTGCCCTTAAACTGACCGCTAAAGCTAAGCCCTACCACCAACGCTAACCCCTGACCCTGAACCTAAGCCCCGAGCCTAAAGCCCAACATTAACTCTAGACCCTTACCCTAAACCTAATCCCTAACCCTAATGCTAACCCCTAAACCCAACCCTAACCGTGAACACTAAACCTAACCCTAACCCCTAACACAAACCATAGCACATAACTCTAACCCTAAATCTAACCCTAAGCCTAACCGTAAACCCTAACTCTTAACCTTAACCCTAAGCGTTAACTCTCACGCTAACCTTTAATCCTAACCCTAATCCTAATCTTCAACCCTAAACCTAACACTTAACCCTAAAAGTCTACCAAACCCTAACCCCTCATCTTAACCCTAACCGTAAACCTCAACCCTAAACCGAACTGTAACCGTTAAACCTAAGAGTAACCTTTAACCCTAACCCTAATCCCTAACCTTAAGCCCTCACCCTAACACTAAACTTCATCCTTAACCCTAACCATAATCCTAACCCTAAATCTAATTCTCAGACTTCTTGCTTTCTTAGAGTTTAGAAAGCCTGCAATCCTCCCATGCCATGCGTGAAAGGAGGCTCTACCACTTTGTCCTGCATGAAACCCACGGGCCCATACCCAGAGTATGATAGAGTGTGTTCCCCGGTACAATCCCAGCCCCCTAAACTCCCCCCGCCCGCCCAATGCAGACAGGGCCCGTGCGCTAAGCATAAACAATACCTTTAACAGATAACCCTAACCCTGAACATAACACCCAACCCTGTTCCTATTTCTCCCCTTAACACGTAAACCTCACCGTGAGCCTAACTTTAACCTCTTATCCTAACGTTAATGCATAACCCATTTCCTGAGAACAATCCCTATCCCATAATTCTAACCCTATCTCCTAGTCCTCACTGGAACACCTAATCCCTAACCCTAAATCTAAACCGCTAACCCTAACCGGAACCCTACCTACAACCCTAACACTGACAGTAACCCTTACTTCTAACCCCAACGGTATGCCTAACAAAAACCCTAACCCTTCACTCAAACCCCTAAGCATTACCCTAACCCTTAACCCTAATCCTAATCCTAACCATTAAACCTAACCCTAGCTCTTAAAGCTAACCCTAAACCTTACCCTCACGACTAGACCTAACCCTGACACTATCCTAACACCTAACCCTAACCAGAACCCCTAAAGCTAACCCTGAACCCTATCCCTAACCCTAGCAGTAAACTTTAACCCTAAACCTAAGCCCAACCCATAACCCTAATCCTATCCTTTTACCCTAAAACTAACCCCTAAACCTAACCCCTATACCTAACCCTAACTCTAACCCCAATCCTAATTCTAACCATACCCCTTCATAAAACACGAACTCCTAACCTCTAACCCTAACACTAACCAAAAACCCTAATCGCTAATCCCTAACCCTAACGCTTAACCTTTACCCCAACCATTAACCCTCACCCTAATTCTTAACACTGACCCTAACCTTAACCTTTAACTCTAAGCCTAACCCTTAACCCTACAGTAAGGAAGACTCTTAATGCTAATGGGATCCCTTTTCCCTAACCCTAACACTACAGCTAAAAATAACCCTAACCTTTGATCCTTAAACCTAACCCCTAACACTTACTTTAACCCCAAACCCTAACCCTAATCCTAAGCATTAAACCTAACCCTATCTCTTAACCCTAACGCTAGCCCTTACCCTAACGCCTAGTTCTAACCCTAAATCTAACCTCCCGCCTAATCCTAACCTTAAGCCCTAATGCTAACGCTAACCCTGAACCCTAAATCTACCCGTAACCCTTAACACTAACCCTATCCGTGAACCTTAACCCTGACCCTAACCATTACCCGCACCCAAGCATTTAACCCTGACCCTAACCCTAATCCTTAATGATAACCCTAACACTAAACCCTAACCCTAAGCCCAACACTTAACCCTAATCCTATCCCTTAACCCTAACCCTAACCCTAACCCTAATGCTAACCCCTAAACGTAACCCTAACCGTGACCAGTAAACCTAACCCTAACCTCTAACACAAACCGTAGCACATAACTCTAACCCTAAAACTAACCCTAACCCTAACTCTAACCCTAACCCTAAACTCTAACCCTTAACCTTAACCCTAAGCGTTAACTCTCACGCTAACCTTTAATCCTAACCCTAATCCTAATCTTCAACCCTAAACCTAACACTTAACCCTAACCCTGTACCAAACCCTAACCCCTCATCTTAACCCTAACCTTAAACCTCAACCCTAAACCAAAGTGTAACCGTTAAATCTAAGAGAAACCTTTAACCCTATCCGTAATCCCTAAGCCTAAGCCCTCACCCTAACACTAAACTTCATCCTTAACCCTAACCCTAACCCTAACCCTAAATCTAATTCTCAGACTTCTTGCTTTCTTAGAGTTTAGAAAGCCTGCAATCCTCCCACGCCATGTGTGAAAGGAGGCTCTGCCACAGTGTCCTGCATGAAACCCAGAGGCCCATACACTGCGTGCGGTAGAGTGGGTTCCCAGCGACCATCACAGACACCTAACTTTGCCTCCTAGGGCATACAGGGCCCGTGCCCTAAGCATAAACCCTACCCCTCACCCATAAGCCTAACCCACAACATAACACCTAACCCTGATCCTACTGCTCACCTTAACAGGTAAACCTCACCATAACCCTCACTTTAACCCCATATCTTAACGTTAATGCATCACACCCTGAGGACAAGCCCTATACCGTCATTATAACCCTACCTCCTAGCTATAACCGTAACACCTAATCCCTAATTCTGAAACGCCAACCCTAACCTTAACCCGACCAACAACACTAACACTAACCCTAACCCCTTACCCTAACCCTACGCCTAAAAGTAACCCTAACCGTTGATCCTTCGTCATAACCCCTAACCTTAACCCTAACCCTTAACCTATTCCCAATCCTAACCATTAAACAGAACCCTAACCCTTAACCCTAACCCTAACCTTTACCCTAATGCCTAGAGATCTAACCCCAACACTGACCTACAGTTAACACTAACCCCAACCCCTAATGCTAACCTTAAACCTGAACCAAGCTCCTAACCCTTAACCCTAACACTATCCCTAACCCCTAAGCCTAACCCCAACTGTTAACCCTCTAACCCTCACCCTGAATCCTAACCCTATCCCTTAACCCTAACCCCTAACCCTAACGCTAACTCCAAACCTAAACCTTACCCTGGCCCCCTAACCCAGACTTAACACCTTACCCCTAACACTAACTCTAACCCTAACCACTAATCCCTAGCACCTAACCCTGACTCGAAACCTAACCCCTAACACGAAAAACCCTAACCCCAACCCCAACCCTAATTCTCACACTACTTCCATTCCCAGAGTGAAGCAAGCCTACAATACAGCCATGCCATGTGTGAGATGAGGCTCCGCCTGAGTCCTGCATGGAGGTCCTGTCCCAAGGCCCAGGGAATGATGTTGTGCTTTCATGGTGACTCCGACCGCACCCCTCTCACAGTAGATTAACCAGGTCCTGTGCCCTTAAACTGACCGCTAAAGCTAAGCCCTACCACCAACGCTAACCCCTGACCCTGAAACTAAGCACCGAGCCTAAAGCCCAACATTAACTCTAGACCCTTACCCTAAACCTAATCCCTAACCCTAATGCTAACCCCTAAACCCAACCCTAACCGTGAACAGTAAACCTAACCCTAACCCCTAACACAAACCATAGCACATAACTCTAACCCTAAATCTAACCCTATGCCTAACCGAAAACCCTAACTCTTAACCTTAACCCTAAGCGTTAACTCTCACGCTAACCTTTAATCCTAACCCTAATCCTAATCTTCAACCCTAAACCTAACACTTAACCCTAAACGTCTACCAAACCCTTACCCCTCATCTTAAACCTAACCGTAAACCTCAACCCTAAACCGAACTGTAACCGTTAAACCTAAGAGTAACCTTTAACCCTAACCCTAATCTCTAACCTTAAGCCCTCACCCTAACACTAAACTTCATCCTTAACCCTAACCATAATCCTAACCCTAAATCTAATTCTCAGACTTCTTGCTTTCTTAGAGTTTAGAAAGCCTGCAATCCTCCCATGCCATGCGTGAAAGGAGGCTCTACCACTGTGTCCTGCATGAAACCCACGGGCCCATACCCAGAGTATGATAGAGTGTGTTCCCCGGTACAATCCCAGCCCCCTAAACTCCCCCCGCCCGCCCAATGCAGACAGGGCCCGTGCGCTAAGCATAAACAATACCTTTAACAGATAACCCTAACCCTGAACATAACACCCAACCCTGTTCCTATTTCTCCCCTTAACACGTAAACCTCACCGTGAGCCTAACTTTAACCTCTTATCCTAACGTTAATGCACAACCCATTCCCTGAGAACAACCCCTATCCCATAATTCTAACCCTATCTCCTAGTCATCACTGGAACACCTAATCCCTATCCCTAATTCTAAACCGCTAACCCTAACCGGAACCCTAGCTACAACCCTAACACTGACAGTAACCCTTACTTCTAACCCCAACGGTATGCCTAACAAAAACCCTAACCCTTCACCCAAACCCCTAAGCCTTACGCTAACCCTTAACCCTAATCCTAATCCTAACCATTAAACCTAACCCTAGCTCTTAAAGCTAACCCTAAACCTTACCCTCACGACTAGACCTAACCCTGACACTAACCTAACACCTAACCCTAACCAGAACCCCTAAAGCTAACCCTGAAACCTATCCCTAACCCTAGCAGTAAACTTTAACCCTAAACCTAAGCCCAACCCATAACCCTAATCCTATCCTTTTACCCTAAAACTAACCCCTAAACCTAACCCCTATACCTAACCCTAACTCTAACCCCAATCCTAATTCTAACCATACCCCTTCATAAAACACGAACTCCTAACCTCTAACCCTAACACGAACCAAAAACCCTAATCGCTAATCCCTAACCCTAACGCTTAACCTTTACCCTAACCGTTAACCCTCACCCTAATTCTTAACACTGACCCTAACCTTAACCTTTAACTCTAAGCCTAACCCTTAACCCTACAGTAAGGAAGACCCTTAATGCTAATGGGATCCCTTTTCCCTAACCCTAACACTACAGCTAAAAATAACCCTAACCTTTGATCCTTAAACCTAACCCATAACACTTACTTTAACCCCAAACCCTAACCCTAATCCTAAGAATTAAACCTAACCCTATATCTTAACCCTAACGCTAGCCCTTACCCTAACGCCTAGTTCTAACCCTAAATCTAACCTCCCGCCTAATCCTAACCTTAAGCCCTAATGCTAACGCTAACCCTGAACCCTAAATCTACCCGTAACCCTTAACACTAACCCTATCCGTGAACCTTAACCCTGACCCTAACCATTACCCGCACCCAGGCATTTAACCCTGACCCTAACCCTAATCCTTAATGATAACCCTAACACTAAACCCTAACCCTAAGCCCAACACTTAACCCTAATCCTATCCCTTAACCCTAACCCTAACCCTAACCCTAATGCTAACCCCTAAACGTAACCCTAACCGTGAACAGTAAACCTAACCCTTACCTCTAACACAAACCATAGCACATAACTCTAACCCTAAAACTAACCCTAACCCTAACCCTAACCCTAAACCCTAACTCTTAACCTTAACCCTAAGCGTTAACTCTCACGCTAACCTTTAATCCTAACCCTAATCCTAATCTTCAACCCTAAACCTAACACTTAACCCTAACCCTGTACCAAACCCTAACCCCTCATCTTAACCCTAACCTTAAACCTGAACCCTAAACCAAAGTGTAACCGTTAAATCTAAGAGTAACCTTTAACCCTATCCATAATCCCTAAGCCTAAGCCCTCACCCTAACACTAAACTTCATCCTTAACCCTAACCCTAACCCTAACCCTAAATCTAATTCTCAGACTTCTTGCTTTCTTAGAGTTTAGAAAGCCTGCAATCCTCCCACGCCATGTGTGAAAGGAGGCTCTGCCACAGTGTCCTGCATGAAACCCAGAGGCCCATACACTGCGTGCGGTAGAGTGGGTTCCCAGCGACCATCACAGACACCTAACTTTGCCTCCTAGGGCATACAGGGCCCGTGCCCTAAGCATAAACCCTACCCCTCACCCATAAGCCTAACCCACAACATAACACCTAACCCTGATCCTACTGCTCACCTTAACAGGTAAACCTCACCATAACCCTCACTTTAACCCCATATCTTAACGTTAATGCATCACACCCTGAGAACAAGCCCTATACCGTCATTATAACCCTACCTCCTAGCTATAACCGTAACACCTAATCCCTAATTCTGAAATGCCAACCCTAACCTTAACCCGACCAACAACACTAACACTAACCCTAACCCCTTACCCTAACCCTACGCCTAAAAGTAACCCTAACCGTTGATCCTTCGTCATAACCCCTAACCTTAACCCTAACCCTTAACCTATTCCCAATCCTAACCATTAAACAGAACCCTAACTCTTAACCCTAACCCTAACCTTTACCCTAATGCCTAGAGATCTAACCCCAACACTGACCTACAGTTAACACTAACCCCAACCCCTAATGCTAACCTTAAACCTGAACCAAGCTCCTAACCCTTAACCCTAACACTATCCCTAACCCCTAAGCCTAACCCCAACTGTTAACCCTCTAACCCTCACCCTGAATCCTAACCCTATCCCTTAACCCTAACCCCTAACCCTAACGCTAACTCGAACCCTAAACCTTACCCTGGCCCCCTAACCCAGACTTAACACCTTACCCCTAACACTAACTCTAACCCTAACCACTAATCCCTAGCACCTAACCCTGACTCGAAACCTAACCCCTAACACGAAAAACCCTAACCCCAACCCCAACCCTAATTCTCACACTACTTCCATTCCCAGAGTGAAGCAAGCCTACAATACAGCCATGCCATGTGTGAGATGAGGCTCCGCCTGAGTCCTGCATGGAGGTCCTGTCCCAAGGCCCAGGGAATGATGTTGTGCTTTCATGGTGACTCCGACCGCACCCCTCTCACAGTAGATTAACCAGGTCCTGTGCCCTTAAACTGACCGCTAAAGCTAAGCCCTACCACAAACGCTAACCCCTGACCCTGAAACTAAGCGCTGAGCCTAAAGCCCAACATTAACTCTAGACCCTTACCCTAAACCTAATCCCTAACCCTAATGCTAACCCCTAAACCCAACCCTAACCGTGAACAGTAAACCTAACCCTAACCTCTAACACAAACCATAGCACATAACTCTAACCCTAAATCTAACCCTATGCCTAACCGAAAACCCTAACTCTTAACCTTAACCCTAAGCGTTAACTCTCACGCTAACCTTTAATCCTAACCCTAATCCTAATCTTCAACCCTAAACCTAACACTTAACCCTAAACGTCTACCAAACCCTTACCCCTCATCTTAAACCTAACCGTAAACCTCAACCCTAAACCGAACTGTAACCGTTAAACCTAAGAGTAACCTTTAACCCTAACCCTAATCTCTAACCTTAAGCCCTCACCCTAACACTAAACTTCATCCTTAACCCTAACCATAATCCTAACCCTAAATCTAATTCTCAGACTTCTTGCTTTCTTAGAGTTTAGAAAGCCTGCAATCCTCCCATGCCATGCGTGAAAGGAGGCTCTACCACTGTGTCCTGCATGAAACCCACGGGCCCATACCCAGAGTATGATAGAGTGGGTTCCCGGGTACAATCCCAGCCCCCTAAACTCCCCCCGCCCGCCCAATGCAGACAGGGCCCGTGCGCTAAGCATAAACAATACCTTTAACAGATAACCCTAACCCTGAACATAACACCCAACCCTGTTCCTATTTCTCCCCTTAACACGTAAACCTCACCGTGAGCCTAACTTTAACCTCTTATCCTAACGTTAATGCATAACCCATTCCCTGAGAACAACCCCTATCCCATAATTCTAACCCTATCTTCTAGTCATCACTGGAACACCTAATCCCTAACCCTAATTCTAAACCGCTAACCCTAACCGGAACCCTAGCTACAACCCTAACACTGACAGTAACCCTTACTTCTAACCCCAACGGTATGCCTAACAAAAACCCTAACCCTTCACCCAAACCCCTAAGCCTTACGCTAACCCTTAACCCTAATCCTAATCCTAACCATTAAACCTAACCCTAGCTCTTAAAGCTAACCCTAAACCTTACCCTCACGACTGGACCTAACCCTGACACTATCCTAACACCTAACCCTAACCAGAACCCCTAAAGCTAACTCTGAACCCTATCCCTAACCCTAGCAGTAAACTTTAAACCTAAACCTAAGCCCAAACCATAACCCTAATCCTATCCTTTTACCCTAAAACTAACCCCTAAACCTAACCCCTATACCTAACCCTAACTCTAACCCCAATCCTAATTCTAACCATACCCCTTCATAAAACACTAACTCCTAACCACTAACCCTAACACTAACCAAAAACCCTAATCGCTAATCCCTAACCCTAACGCTTAACCTTTACCCTAACCGTTAACCCTCACCCTAATTCTTAACACTGACCCTAACCTTAACCTTTAACTCTAAGCCTAACCCTTAACCCTACAGTAAGGAAGACCCTTAATGCTAATGGGATCCCTTTTCCCTAACCCTAACACTACAGCTAAAAATAACCCTAACCTTTGATCCTTAAACCTAACCCCTAACACTTACTTTAACCCCAAACCCTAACCCTAATCCTAAGCATTAAACCTAACCCTATCTCTTAACCCTAACCCTAGCCCTTACCCTAACGCTTAGATCTAACCCTAAATGTAACCTCCTGCCTAATCCTAACCTTAAGCCCTAATGCTAACTCTAACCCTGAACCCTAAACCTATCCATAACCCTTAACACTAACGCTATCCGTAAACCTTAACCCTGACCCTAACCATTACCCGCACCCAAGCATTTAACCCTGACCCTAACACTAATCCTTAATGATAACGCTAACACTAAACCCTAACCCTAAGCCCAACACTTAACCATAATACTATCCTTTAACCCTAAGCCTAACTCTAAACCCTAACGCTAAACCTAACCCTAACTGCAACCGTAACCCTCAATCTTGAAACTTACCATTAACCCTGACACTAACCCTTAACCCTAACCCTACTCCTAATCCTTATCCATAAGGCTAATACTGAAGCCTAACCCTGTGCCAAACGCTAAACCCAAACCTTAACTCTAACCCTGAATCTTAAACGTAAACCTAACTGTAACTGTTAAACCTAACACTAACATTTAACCCTAACACCTAACCCTAAGACTCCACCCTAACAATAATCTTCATCCCTAAACATTACCATAATCCTACCCCTAAATCTAATTCTCAGACTTCTTGCTTTCTCAGAGTTTAGAAAGCCTACAATCCTCCCATGCCATGAGTTAAAGGGTGCTCTGCCACTGTGTCCTGCATGAAACCCAGGAATCCACACCCAGCGTTCAATAGAGTGTGTTCCCGGGGACAATCCCATCCCCCTAACCCCCGCCCGCCGCCCAGTGCAGACAGGGCCTGTACGCTAAGTATAATCACTGCCCCTAACAGATAACCCTCACCCTGAATATAACACCTAACCATGATCCTATTCCTAAACGTAAACCATAAACCTCCCCGTAATGCTAACTTATCCCCTTAAATTAACGTTAATGCATAACACCCTGAGAAGAAGCCCTATCCCATAATTCTAATCCTAAACCATAGTCATAACCATAACACCTCATCCCTATTTCTAAAATGAAAACCCTAACTTTCACCCTACCACAACCCTAACCCTAACCCTATCCCCTAACCCTAAGCCCTCACCCTATCACTAATCTTCATCCCTAAACCGTGCCGTAATTTTAACCCTAAATCTAATTCTCAGACTTCTTGTTTTCTCAGAGTTTTGAAAGCCTACAATCCTACTAAGCCATGCATGAAAGCCGGCTCTGCCACAGTGTCCGGCATGAAACTGAGAGGCCCATACACTGCGTGGGATAGAGTGTGTTCTCAGCGACCATCACAGACTCCTAACTTCGCCTCCTAGTGCATACAGGGCCCATGCCCTAAGCATAAACCCTACCCGTCACCCATAACCCTAACCCAGAACATAACAACTAACCCTGATCCTACTGCTCACCTCAACACGTAAACCTCACCGTAACCCTAAGTTCAACCCCTTATCTTAACGTTAATGCATGACACCCTTTGAACAAGCCTATACCGTAATTCTAACCCTAACTCCTAGCCATAACCATAACACCTAATCCCTAATTCTGAAACGCCAACCCTAACCTTAACCCTACCAACACTAACCCTAACCCTAACTCTTAACCATAACACTAACCTTTACCCTAATGCCTAGAGATTTAACCCCAACACTGACCTACAGTTACACTAAACCTACCCTCTGATGCTAACCTTAAACCTGAACCATAAACCTAACCCTTAACCCTAACCCTATCCCTAACCCCCTTACCCTAACTCTAACTGTTAACCCTCACCCTAACCCTCAACCCTGACCCTAACCTTAAACCTTAATCCTAACCATGCGTGAGATGAGCCTCTGCCTTGTCCTGCATGACAGTTGAAGCCCAACACCCAGGGTACGATGAAGTGGGGACACAGCCTTGCTCCACATCCACAGTGCCCCGTACGTTAGACAGGGCCCGTGCCCTAACACACACCGTTAAACGTAAGCCCTAACCCTATCACTAAACCAAACCCTTAGTAAGCCCTGAATCTAACTCCTTACAGTAACCCTAATCCCTGACCCTTACTCTTGCCTCTCACCGTAAACCTAAACCCAACCACTAAACATAATCCTAATCTCTAACCCTAACAGTAATCCTAACCCTAATTCTAACCTAAAACCCTAACCCCTAAACCTAATCCTAGTCCCTAACACCTAACCTTACCCTAAACCCAATTCCAATTCTCAGACTTCTTCAATTCAAAAACTTAAAAAAGCCTACAATCCACCAATGCCGTGTCTGAGATGAGGGTCCGCCCCTATGTCCTGCATGACAGGCAGGCTCCAATGCCCAGGGTACTATGGAGTGGGGTCCGGGGGTCTGGAGGCTTGCTAAACTCCAGTTTGGAAGAATTGCTATAGTCATATATAGGGATGCTTACATTTACTGATAGAAAGCAACTATTGGTGTGTGATTTGTAGGCTTGCCTTACTCTAGTTTGGATGAAGAAGCTGAATCATATATAGGAATATTAGCTTTGAGTTAGAGGAAGCATCTATGGGGGGTGCTTTTTTGGCTTGTTAAACTCTGGTTTGGAAGAAGTTCGAGAGTCTTATATAGGAATGATATCATTCTTTCAGAGAAAGCAATTATAGGGAGTTGGTTTGTAGGCTTGCTAAGCTCTAGTTTGGAGGAAGGCGAGAGTCATATATAGGAACGCTTACATTCACATAAAGCGTCTACGGGGGGACGGTTTCTAGGCTTCCTAAACTCTAGCTTGGAAAAAGAGGACAGTTATGTATAGGAACTCTCGGCGGGGGATTTGTAGCATTGCTAAAATCTTAGATTGGAAAAGTTGCGAGAGTCATACATAGGAATGTTAACATTCACTCAATGAAAGCAACTATAAGGGGTGCTTTCCAGGCTGGCTACACTCTAATTTGGAAAAAGTGCGACAGTCATGTATAGGAAGGCTTATATTCACTCAGACAAAGCAATTATGTGTAGGTGTATAGTAGGCATGCTAACTCTAGTTTGGAAAATTTCGAGAGCCATGTATAGGAAAGCTTACAGTAACTTAGAGAAAGCAACGAACGGGGGTGGAGTGTAGGCTTGCTAAACTCTAGTTTGGAGGAAGTGCCATAGTCCTAATTAGGAACGCTTAAATTCGTTCAGAGAAAACAGCTGTCGGGGATTGGTTTGTAGACATAACTCAAGTTTGGAAGAAGTGCGAGAGACATATATAGGAATGTTTACATTGACTCAAAGAAAGCAACTATGGGGGAGTGTTATTTTGGCATGCCAGATGCTAGTTAGGAAGAAGTACAAGACTCATATATAGGAACGCTTAAATTCACACAGCGAGAGCAACTACGGAGTAGTGTCAGGTAGACATGTTAAAGTCTAGCTTGGGAGAAGTTCCAGAGTCCTATATAGGAAAGGTAACAGCCACTTTGAAAAAGCAAGTCTTGGCGGGTGGTTTGTAGGCCTGCAAAACCCTGTTTTGGTTGAAGTGTGAGAGTCATATATGAGAACGCTTACATTCCCTCAGAGAAAGCAACGATGGGGTTGTTTGTAGGCTTACTAAACTGCAGTTTGGAAGAAGCACGAGAATCACATATAGGAACACATACATTTTGACGCACTGAAAGTAACTATGGGGTGGTGTTTTATAGGCATGCTAAACTCTAGTTTGGACGAAGTTTGAGAATCACATATAAGAAAGCTTACAGTCACTTAGAGAAAGCAAATCTCTGGGTGTGGAATGTAGGCCTGCTAAACTCTATTTTGGTTGAAGTGTGAGAGTCATATATGGGAACGCTTACATTCACTCAGAGAAAACAACGTTTGGGTGGTGGTTTGTAGGGCATACTAAACTGTAGTTTGGAAGAAGTACGAGAGTCCTATATAGGAACACTTACATTCACGCAGAGAAAGCACTTATGGCGTCAGGTTTTGTAGGCATGCTAAACTGCAGTTTGGAAGAAGTTGGAGAACCTTATACAGGAATGATTACCATCACCTAGGGAAAGCAACTCTCGGGAGATTGTTTGTACACATGCTAAACTCTAATTTGGATGAAGTGTGAGAGTCAAACATGGGACCGCTTACATTCCCTCAGAGAAACAACATTGGGCTGGTTTTTGTAGGCATACTAAATAGTTTGGAAGAAGTACGAGAATGATATTTGGGAACGCTTACATTCACACAGAGAAAGCAACTACGGGGTGGTGTTTTGTAAGCATGGTATAGTTTGGAAGAAGTTCTAAACCTGAACAGTCACTTAGAGAAAGCAACTCTTGGTGGGTGATTTTTAGGTCTGCTAAATTGTATTTTGAAAGAAGTACCAGAGTCATATATACTAATGCTTACATTCATGCAAAGAAAAAACTATGGGGTGATGTTTTGTGGGCATGTTAACCTGTAGTTTGGAAGAAGTTGGAGAGTCTTATTTAGGAAAGCTTACAGTCACCTAGAGAAAGCAACTCTCGGGAGATCCTTTCTTGGCCTGCTAAACTCTACTTTGGATCAATTGTGAGAGTCAAACATGGGAATGCTTTCATTCATTCAGAGAACGCAACGTTTGGGTGGTGGTTTGTAGGCATTCTAAACTGTATTTTGGAGGAAGTACGAGAGTCATATATCTGAACGCTTACATTCAGGCATAGACAGCAACTCTGGGGTCGTATTTTGTTGGCATGCTAAACTGTGGTTTGGAAGAAGTTCGAGAGTCTTATATAGGAAAGATTACAGCGACACAGAGAAAACAGCTCTCGGAAGTTTATTGGTAGGCCTGCTAAACTCTAATTTGGATGAAATGTGAGAACGCTTGCATTCATTCACTCAGAGAAAGAAACATTATCGTGATGGTTTGAAGGCATAATAACTGTCGTTGGGAAGAAGTAGGAGAGTCATATATATGAACGGTTACATTCACGCAGAGAAAGCAACTGTGGGGTGGCGCAGGTATGCATGTTAATCTGTAGTTTGGAGGAAGTGCGAGAGTCATATCTGGGGAAAATTACAGTCACTTAGAGAAAGGAACCATCTTGGGCTGGTTTGTAGATCTGCTTAATTCTATTTTGGAAACAGAGTGTGAGTCATATATGGGAACGCTTATGTTCACTCAGAGAAAGCAACCACGGTGTGGTGTTTTGTTGGCATGGTGTAGTTTGAAAGAAGTTGGAGATTCTTATATAGGAAAGTTTACAGTCACCTAGAGAAAGCAACTCACGGGGTGTGGTTTGTAGGCCTGCTAAACTCTAATTTAGATGAAGTGAGAGAGGCATATATATGAACGCTTATATTGATGCAGAGAAAGTAACTATGGGGTGGTGTTTTGTAGGCATGCTAAAACATAATTTGGAAGAAGTTCGAAAGCAGACAGTCACTTAGAGAAAGCAACTCTCGGTGGTTCATTTTTCGGTCTGCTAAATTGTATTTTGAAAGAAGTACCAGAGTCATATATACAAACGCTTACATTCATGCAGAGAAAGCAACTGTGGGGTGGTGTTTTCTAGGCATGCTAAACTCTAGTTTGGACGAAGTTTGAGAATCACATATAAGAAAGCTTAGAGTCACTTAGAGAAAGCAAATCTCTGGTGTGGAATGTAGGCGTGCTAAACTCTATTTTGGTTTCAGAGTGAGAGTCATATATGGGAAGGCTTACATTCACTCAGAGAAAGCTACGATGATGTGGTGGTTTGTAGGCATACTAAACTCTAGTTTGGAAGAAGTAGGAGAATGATATATGGGAACACTTACATTCATGCAGAGAAAGCAATTATGGGGTGGATTTTTTGTAGCCATGCTAATCTCTATTTTGCAAGAAGTTAAAGAGTAATATATAGGAAAACGTACCGTCATTTATAGAAACCAACTTTCGGGGGATGGTTTGTAGGCCTGCAAAACTCTACTTTGGAAGAAGGGGGAGAGTCATATTGGGGACTGCGTACATTCACTCAGAGAAATCAACGATGGGGTTGTGGTTTGTAGGCATACTAAACTCTAGTTTGGAAGAAGTATGAGAATAATATATAGGAACGCTTACATTCATGCAGAGAAAGCAACTATGGAGTGATGTTTGTATGCCTACTAAACTATAGTTTGGAGGATGTTCGAGAGTCATATCTGGGAAGTTTACAGTCATTTAGAGAAAGCAACTCTTGGGGGGGTGGTTCGTAGGCCTGCTAAACTCTATTTTCAATGAAGTGTTAGAATCATATACAGGAACGCTTACATTCACTCAGAGAAAGCAACGTTGGGGTGGCCGTTTTTGAGCATACTGAACTCTACTTTGGAAGAGGTACGAGAGACATATATAGGAACGCTTACATTAACACAGAGAAAGCAAATATGGGGTGCTGTAGTGCAGGCATGCTAAACTATAGATTGGAAGAAGTTCGAAAGCTGACAGTCATTTACAGAAAGGAACTCTTGGCGCGTTATTTTTAGGTCTGCTAAATTGTATTTTGAAAGACGTACCAGAGTCATATAGACAAACGCTTACATTCATGCAGAGAAAGAAACTATGGGGTGATGTGTTGTTGGCATGCTAAACTGCAGTTTGGAAGGATTTCGAGAGTGTTATATAGGATAACTTACAGTCACCTAGAGAAAGCAACACTCGGGACAGCTTTGCAAGCCTGTAAACACTAATTAGCAGCAATTGTGAGAGTCAAACATGGGAACGCTTACATTCACTCAGAGAACACAACGTTTGGGTGGTGATTTGTAGGCATCATAACTGTAGTTTGGAAGAAGTAGGAGAGTCATATATATGAACGGTTACATTCACGCAGAGAAAGCAACTGATGGGTGGCGTATGTACGCATGTTAATGTATACTTTGGAGGAAATTCGGGAGTCTTATCTGGGGAAAATTGCAGTCACTTAGAGAAAGCAACCATCGGGGGCCGTTTTGTAGATCTGCTAAATTCTATTTTGGAAGAAGAGAGAAAGTCATATGTGGGAACGCTTATGTTCACTCAGAGAAATCAACGATGGGGCAGTGTTTCGTTGGCATGCTAAACTGTAGTTTGGAAGAAGTTCGCGAGTCTTATATAAGAAAGCTTACAGTCACCTAGAGAAAGTAACTCTCGGCAGATTGTTTCTAAGCATGCTAAACTCTAATTTGCATCAATTGTGAAAGTCAAACATGGGAACGCTTACATTCACTCAGAGAACGCAACGTTTGGTTGGTGGTTTGTAAGCATTCTAAACTGTATTTTGGAGGAAGTAGGAGAGTCATATATATGAATGCTTACATTCACGCAGAGAAAGCAACTCTGGGGTCGTATTTTGTTGGCATGCTAAACTGTGGTTTGGAAGAAGTTCGAGAGCCTTATATAGGAAAGATTACACTGACACAGAGAAAACAACTCTCTGTAGTTTGTTGGTAGGTCTGCTAAACTGTAATTTGGATGAAGTGTGAGAACGCTTGCATTCACTCAGAGAAAGAACTTTGTCGTGGTGGTTTGTAGGAATAACAACTGTAGTTCGAAGAAGTAGGAGAGTCATATATGAATGGTTACATTCAAGCAGAGAAAGCAATTGTGGGGTGGTGTATGTAATCATCATAATCTGTAGTTTGGAGGAAGTTCGAGAGTCATATCTGGGGAAAATTAGAGTCACTTAGAGAAAGGAACCATCTTGGGCTGGTGTGTAGGTCTGCTAAATTCTATTTTGGAAAAAGAGTGAGAGTCATATATGGGAACGCTTATGTTCACCCAGAAAAATCAATGATGGGGCGCTGTATTGTTGGCATGCCAAACTGTAGTTTGGAAGAAGTTCGAGAGTCTTATATAGGAAAGTTTACAGTCACCTAGAGAAAGCAACTCACAGGAGGTGGTTTGTAGGCCGCTAAACTCTAATTTGGATGAAGTGAAAGAGGCATACATGGGTATGCTTCATTCACTCAGAGAAAGGTAAGTTGGAGTGGCGGTTTTTAGGTATACTAAACTCCAGTTTGGAAGAAGTACGAGAGTCATATATATGAACGCTTATATGGACGCAGAGAAAGCAACTATGGGGTGGTGTTTTGTAGGCATGCTAAAATATAATTTGGAAGAAGTTCGAAAGCAGACAGTCACTTAGAGAAAGCAACTCTTGGCGGTGGATTTTTAGGTCTGCTAAATTGTATTTTGAAAGAAGTACCAGTGTCATATATAAGAACGCTTACATTCATGCAGAGAAAGCATCTGTGGGGTGGTGTATTGTAGGCATGCTAAAATCTAGTTTGGACGAAGTTTGAGAATCACATATAAGAAAGCTTAGAGTCACTTAGAGAAAGCAAATCTCTGGTTGTGGAATGTAGGCGTGCTAAACTCTATTGTGGTTTAAGACTGAGCATCATATATGGAAAGGGTTACATTCACTCAGAGAAAGCAACGATGGTGTGGTGGTTTGTAGGCATACTAAACTCTAGTTTGGAAGAAGTAGGAGAATGATATATGGGAACGCTTACATTCATGCAGAGAAAGCAATTATGCGGTGGATTTTTTGCACCCATGCTAATCTCTAGTTTGGAAGAAGTTATATAGGAAAGCGTACACTCATTTATAGAAACCAATTTACGGGGGATGGATGGTAGGCCTGCAAAACTCTACTTTGGAAGAAGGGGGAGAGTCATATTGGGGACCACGTACATTGACTCAGAGAAATCAAGGATGGGATTGTGTTTTGTAGGCATACTAAACTCTAGTTTGGAGGAAGTACGAGAATCATATATAGGAATGCTTACATTCATGCAGAGAAAGCAACTATGGAGTGATGTTTGTATGCCTACTAAACTATAGTTTGGAGGATGTTCGAGAGTCATATCTGGGAAGCTTACAGTCATTTAGAGAAAGCAACTCTCTGGGGGTGGTTCGTAGGCCTGCTAAACTCTATTTTCAATGAAGTGTTAGAATCATATACAGGAACGCTTACATTCACTCAGAGAAAGCAACGTTGGGGTGGTGGTTTGTAGGTATACTAACCTGTAATTTGGAAGAAGCAAAAGAATCACATATAGAACCGCTTACATTCAGGCACTGAAAGCCACTATGGGTTCGTGTTTTTAGGCATGCTAAACTGTAGTTTGGAAGAAGTTCGAAAGCTGTCACTTAGAGAAAGAAACTCTCTGCGTGTGATTTTTAGGTCTGCTAAATTGTGTTTTGAAATAAGTACCAGAATCATAGTTACAAACGGTTACATTCATGCAGAGAAAGAAACTATGGGGTGATGTTTTGTGGGCATGCTAAACTGCCCACAAAACTTCTAAGAAGTTCGAGAGTCTTATATAGGAAAGCTTACAGTCACCTAGAGAAAGCAACTCTCGGGAGATGGTTTCTAAGCCTGCTAAACTAATTTGCACCGATTGTGAAAGTCAAACATGGGAAGGTTTACATCCACTCAGAATGCAACGTTTGGGTTGTGGTTTGTGGCCATAATAACTGTAGTTCGGAAAAAGTAGGAAAGTCATATATATGAACGGTTACATTCACGCAGAGAAAGCAACTGTTGGGTACCGTATGTACGCATGCTAATCTATAGTTTGGAGGAAATTCGAGAGTCATATCTAGGGAAAATTACAGTCACATAGCTAAATCAACCATCGGGGACTGGTTTGTAGGTCTGCTAAATTCTATTTTGGAAAAAGAGATTCATATAAGGGAATGCTTATGTTCACTCAGAGAAAGCAACGATCCGGTGGTGTATTGTTGGCATGCTAAACTGTAGTTTGGAAGAAGTTCGAGAGTTTTATATAGGAAAGCTTACATTCACCTAGAGAAAGCAACTTTCAGGATGTGGTTTATAGGCCTGGTGAACTCTAATTTGGATCAAGTGTGAGAGTCATACATACGAGTTCCAAAATACAGTTTAGTATGCCTACAAACCACCAGCCCAACATTGCTTTCTCTGAGTGGATATAGGCTTTCCCTTATATGAATCTCGGACTGCTTTCAAAATGCAATTTACCGGACCTACAAAACACCGCCTGAGAGTTGCTTTCTCTCACTATAAGCTTTCCTATATATGACTTTGGAACATAGTTTAGCATGCCAACAAAAGGCCACCCCATAGTTTGCGTGAATGTAAGCGTTCCTATGCATCACGTTCGTACTTCTTCCAAAGTATAGTACACCTACAAACCACCTCCCCAACTTTGCTTTTTCTGAGTGAATGTAAGCATTCTTTTATTCTCGTACTTCCTCCAAACTCCAGTTTAGTGTGACTAAAAACCACCACAGCAACCCTGCTTTCTCTGAGTGAATGTTAGCGTTCCCGTTTATGATTCACACTTCATCCAAAATAGAATTTAGCAGAACTACAAACCGGCCCCCAAGGGTTGCTTTCTCTATGAGACTGTAAGCTTTCCTATTACTCTTAACTTCTTCGCAACTAGAGATTTGCATGCCTACAAAACACCACCCCATAGTTGCCCTCTCTGCGTGAATGTAAGCACTTGTATATATGACTCTGCTACTTCTTCCAAAATACAGTTTAGTATGCTTACAAACAACCAACCAAACGTTGCGTTCTCTGAGAGAATGTTAGCGTTCCCAAGTATGACTGTTCCAAATGATGCAAAGTAGAGTTTAGCAGGCTTACAAACTATCTCTCGAAAGTTGCTTCCTCTGGGGGACTGTAAGCTTTCCTATAAAAGACTGTCGAACTTCTTCGAAACTACATTTCAGCACGCCAACAAAACATCACCACATAGTTTCTTTCTCAGCATAAATATAAGCGATTTTATATATGACTCTGGTACTTCTTTCAAAATACAATTTAGCAGACCTCTAAATCAACCGCCGAGAGTTGCCTTCTCTAAGTCACTGTCAGCTTTCGAACTTCTTCCAAATTATATTTTAGCAGGCCTACAAAACACCACCCCATAGTGACCCTCTCTGGGTGAATGTAAGCGCTCATATATATGACTCTGCTACTTCCAAAATACCGTTTAGTATGCTTACAAACAACCACCCAAAAGTTAAGTTCTCTGAGAGAATGTTAGCGTTCCCAAGTATGACTGTTCCAAATGATGCAAAGTAGAGTTTAGCAGGCTTACAAACTATCTCTCGAAAGTTGCTTCCTCTAGGGGACTGTAAGGTTTCCTATAAAAGACTGTCGAACTTCTTCGAAACTACATTTCAGCACGCCAACAAAACATACCACATAGTTTTTCTCAGCATAAATGTAAGAGATTTTATATATGACTCTGGTACTTCTTTCAAAATACAATTTAGCAGACCTCAAAATCAACCGCCAAGAGTTGCATACTCTAAGTCACTGTCAGCTTTCGAACTTCTTCCAAATTATATTTTAGCATGCCTACAAAACACCACCCCATAGTTGCTTTCTCTGCGTCCATATAAGCATTCATATATATGACTCTCGTACTTCTTCCAAACTGGAGTTTAGTATACCTAAAAACCGGCACCACAATTTACCTTTCTCTGAGTGAATGAAGCGTATCCATGTATGCCTCTTTCACTTCATCCAAATTAGAGTTTAGTGGCCCACAAACCACCTCCTGTGAGTTGCATTCTCTAGGTGACTGTAAACTTTCCTATATAAGACTCTCGAACTTCTTCCAAACTACAGTTTAGCATGCCAACAATACAGCGCCCCATCGTTGATTTCTCTGAGTGAACATAAGCGTTCCCATATATGACTCTCACTCTTCTTCCAAAATAGAATTTAGCAGACCTACACTACACCCGATGGTTCCAATTCTCTACGTGACTCTAATTTTTCCCACATATGACTCTCGAACTTTCTCCAAACTATAGATTATGATGATTATATAGGCCACCCCACAGTTGCTTTCTCTGTGTGAATGTAACCGTTCATATATGACTCTCCTTCTTTTAAACTACAGCATTTATTCCTACAAACCATCACGACAACGTTCTTTCTCTGAGTGAATGCAAGCATTCTCACACTTCATCCAAATTACAGTTTAGCAGACCTACCAACAAACTACAGAGAGTTGTTTTTCTCTGTGTCACTGTAATCTTTCTTATGTAAGGCTCTCGAACTTCTTCCAAACCACAGTTTAGCATGCCAACAAAATACGACCCCAGAGTTGCTTTCTCTGCGTGAATGTAAGCATTCGTATATATGAGTCTCCTACTTCCTCCAAAATACAGTTTAGAATGCTTACAAACCACCACCCAAACGTTGCGTTCTCTGAGTGAATGTAAGCGTTCCCATGTTTGACTCTCACAATTGATGCAAATTAGAGTTTAGCATGCTTAGAAACAATCTCCCGAGAGTTGCTTTCTCTAGGTGACTGTAATTTTCCCCAGATATGACTCTCGCACTTCCTCCAAACTACAGATTAGCATGCATACACACGCCACCCAACAGTTGCTTTCTCTGCGTGAATGTAACCGTTCATATATATGACTCTCCTACTTCTTCTGAACTACAGTTATTATGCCTACAAACCACCACCCAAACGTTGTGTTCTCTGAGTGAATGTAAGCGTTCCAATGTTTGACTCTCACAATTGCTGCTAGTTAGAGTTTAGCAGGCTTGCAAAGCTCTCCTGAGTGTTGCTTTCTCTAGGTGACTGTAAGCTATCCAAATAACACTCTCGAACTCCTTCCAAACTGCAGTTTAGCATCCCCACAACACATCACCCCATATTTTCTTTCTACGCATGAATGTAAGCGTTTGTATATAAGACTCTGACACGTCTTTCAAAATACAATTTAGCAGACTGAAAAAATCACCCGCCAAGAGTTGCTTTCTCTAAGTGACTGTCAGCTTTCAAACTTCTTCCAATCTATAGTTTAGCATGCCTGCACTACAGCACCCCGTATTTGCTTTCTCTGTGTTAATGTAAGCGTTCGTATTTATGTCTCTCGTACCTCTTCCAAAGTAGAGTTTAGTATGCTCAAAAACGGCCACCCCAACGTTGCTTTCTCTGAGTGAATGTAAGCGTTCCTGTATATGATTTTAACACTTCATTGAAAATAGAGTTTAGCAGGCCTACGAACCATCCCCCGAGAGTTACATCCTCCAAACTATAGTTTAGTAGGCATACAAACATCACTCCATAGCTGCTTTCTCTGCGTGAATGTAACCGTTCATATATATGACTTTCCTACTTCTTCCGAACTACAGTTATTATGGCCACAAACTACAACCCAAACCTTGCGTTCTGAGTGGATGTAAACCTTCCCATATTTGACTTTAACAGTTGGTGCAAATTAGCAGGCTTAGAAACCATCTCCCGAGAGTTGCTCTCTCTAGGTGACTGTAAGCTTTGCTATATAAGATTCTAAACTTCCTCCACACTATAGTTTAGTAGGCATAAAAACATCACTCCATAGTTGCTTCCTCTGCATGAATGTAAGCGTTCCTATATATGATTCTCGTACTTCCTCCAAACTAGAGTTTAGTATGCCTACAAAACACAAGCCCATCCTTGATTTCTCTGAGTCAATGTACGTGGTCCCCAATATGACTCTCTCACTTCTTCCAAAGTAGAGTTTTGCAGGCCTACCGTCCATCCCCCGAAAGTTGGTTTCTATAAATGACTGTATGCTTTCCTATATAACTTCTTCCAAACTAGAGATTAGCATGGGTACAAAAACCCACCCCATAATTGCTTTCTCTGCATGAATGTAAGCATTCCCAAATATCATTTTCCTACTTCTTCCAAACTAGAGTTTAGTATGCTTACAAACCACCACATCATCGTTGCTTTCTCTGAGTGAATGTAACCCTTTCCATATATGACTCTCAATCTTAAACCAAAATAGAATTTAGCACGCCTACATTCCACAACCAGAAATTTGCTTTCCCTAAGAGACTCTAAGCTTTCTTATATGTGATTCTCAAACTTCGTCCAAACTAGAGTTTAGCACGCCTAGAAAACACCACCCCACAGTTGCTTTCTCTGCATGAATGTAAGCGTTTGTATATATGACACTGGTACTTCTTTCAAAATACAATTTAGCAGACCTAAAAATCTACCGCCAAGAGTTGCTTTCTCTGACTGTCTGCTTTCGAACTTCTTCCAAACTATATTTTAGCATGCCAACAAAACACCACCCCATAGTTGCTTTCTCTGCGTCCATATAAGCGTTCATATATATGTCTCTCGTACTTCTTCCAAACTGGAGTTTAGTATACCTAAAAACCGGCACCACAATTTACCTTTCTCTGAGTGAATGAAGCGTATCCATGTATGCCTCTTTCACTTCATCCAAATTAGAGTTTAGCGGCCTACAAACCACTTCCTGTGAGTTGCTTTCTCTAGGTGACTGTAAACTTTCCTATATAAGACTCTCGAACTTCTTCCAAACTACAGTTTGGCATGCCAACAATACAGCGCCCCATCGTTGATTTCTCTGGGTGAACATAAGCGTTCCCATATATGACTCTCACTCTTTTTCCAAAATAGAATTTAACAGACCTACACACCAGCCCCCGATGGTTCCTTTCTCTAAGTGACTCTAATTTTCCCCAGATATGACTCTCGAACTTCCTCCAAACTACAGATTATGATGATTACATACACCACCCCACAATTGCTTTCTCTGCGTGAATGTAACCGTTCATATATGACTCTCCTACTTCTTCGAACTACAGTTGTTATTCCTACAAAACACCACGACAAAGTTCTTTCTCTGAGTGAATGCAAGCATTCTCACACTTCATCCAAATTACAGTTTAGCAGACCTACCAACAAACTACAGAGAGTTGTTTTCTCTGTGTCAGTGTAATCTTTCCTATATAAGGCTCTCGAACTTCTTCCAAACCACAGTTTAGCATGCCAACAAAATACGACCCCAGAGTTGCTTTCTCTGCGTGAATGTAAGCATTCGTATATATGACTCTCCTACTTCCTCCAAAATACAGTTTAGAATGCTTACAAACCACCACCCAAACGTTGCGTTCTCTGAGTGAATGTAAGCGTTCCCATGTTTGACTCTCACAATTGATGCAAATTAGAGTTTAGCATGCTTAGAAACAATCTGCCGAGAGTTACTTTCTCTAGGTGACTGTAAGCTTTCTTATATAAGACTCGCGAACTTCTTCCAAACTACAGTTTAGCATGCCAACGAAACACTGCCCCATCGTTGATTTCTCTGAGTGAACATAAGCGTTCCCACATATGACTTTCTCTCTTCTTCCAAAATAGAATTTAGCAGATCTACAAAACGGCCCCCGATGGTTGCTTTCTCTAAGTGACTGCAATTTTCCCCAGATAAGACTCCCGAACTTCCTCCAAAGTATACATTAACTTGCGTACATACGCCACCCATCAGTTGCTTTCTCTGCGTGAATGTAACCGTTCATATATATGACTCTCCTACTTCTTCCAAACTACAGTTATGATGCCTACAAATCACCACCCAAACATTGTGTTCTCTGAGTGAATGTAAGCGTTCCCATGTTTGACTCTCACAATTGCTGCTAATTAGTGTTTACAGGCTTGCAAAGCTGTCCCGAGTGTTGCTTTCTCTAGGTGACTGTAAGTTATCCTATATAACACTCTCGAACTCCTTCCAAACTGCAGTTTAGCATGCCAACAACACATCACCCCATAGTTTCTTTCTCTGCATGAATGTAAGCGTTTGTCTATATGACTCTGGTACGTCTTTCAAAATACAATTTAGCAGACCTAAAAATCACCCGCCAAGAGTTCCTTTCTGTAAATGACTGTCAGCTTTTGAACTTCTTCCAATCTATAGTTTAGCATGCCTGCACTACAGCACCCGGTATTTGCTTTCTCTGTGTTAATGTAAGCGTTCCTATATATGTCTCTCGTACCTCTTCCAAAGTAGAGTTCAGTATGCTCAAAAACGGCCACCCCAACGTTGCTTTCTCTGATTGAATGTAAGCGTTCCTGTATATGATTCTAACACTTCATTGAAAATAGAGTTTAGCAGGCCTACGAACCACCCCCCCAAGAGTTGCTTTCTCTAAATGACTGTAAGCATCCCAGATATGACTCTCGAACATCCCCCAAACTATAGTTTAGTAGGCATACAAACATCACTCCATAGTTGCTTTCTCTGCATGAATGTAAGCGTTCCTATATATGATTCTTGTACTTCTTCCAAACTAGAGTTTAGTATGCCTACAAACTACAACCCCATCGTTGATTTCTCTGAGTGAATGTACGCAGTCCCCAAAATGACTCTCCCCCTTCTTCCAAAGTAGAGTTTTGCAGGCCTACAAACCATCCCCCGAAAGTTGGTTTCTATAAATGACGGTATGCTTTCCTATATATTACTCTTTAACTTCTTGCAAAATAGAGATTAGCATGGCTACAAAAAATCCACCCCATAATTGCTTTCTCTGCATGAATGTAAGTGTTCCCATATATCATTCTCCTACTTCTTCCAAACTAGAGTTTAGTATGCCTACAAACCACCACATCATCGTAGCTTTCTCTGAGTGAATGTAAGCCTTCCCATATATGACTCTCACTCTGAAACCAAAATAGAGTTTAGCACGCCTACATTCCACACCAGAGATTTGCTTTCTCTAAGTGACTCTAAGCTTTCTTATATGTGATTCTCAAACTTCGTCCAAACTAGAGTTTAGCATGCCTAGAAAACACCACCCCACAGTTGCTTTCTCTGCATGAATGTAAGCGTTTGTATATATGACTCTGGTACTTCTTTCAAAATACAATTTAGCAGACCGAAAAATGAACCGCCGAGAGTTGCTTTCTCTAAGTGACTGTCTGCTTTCGAACTTCTTCCAAATTATGTTTTAGCATGCCTACAAAACACCACCCCATAGTTACTTTCTCTGCATCAATATAAGCGTTCATATATATGCCTCTCTCACTTCATCTAAATTAGAGTTTAGCAGGCCTACAAACCACGCCCCGTGAGTTGCTTTCTCTAGGTGACTGTAAACTTTCCTATATAAGAATCTCCAACTTCTTTCAAACTACACCATGCCAACAAAACACCACACCGTGGTTGCTTTCTCTGAGTGAACATAAGCGTTCCCATATATGACTCACACTCTGTTTCCAAAATAGAATTAAGCAGATCTACAAACCAGCCCAAGATGGTTCCTTTCTCTAAGTGACTGTAATTTTCCCCAGATATGACTCTCGCACTTCCTCCAAACTACAGATTAACATGCATACCTGCGCCACCCCACAGTTGCTTTCTCTGCGTGAATGTAACCGTTCATATATATGACTCTCCTACTTCTTCCCAACGACAGTTATTATGCCTTCAAACCATCACGATAATGTTTCTTTCTCTGAGTGAATGAATGCAAGCGTTCTCACATTTCATCCAAATTAGAGTTTAGCAGGCCTACCAATAAACTTCCGAGAGTTGTTTTCTCTGTGTCACTGTAATCTTTCCTATATAAGACGCTCGAACTTCTTCCAAACCACAGTTTAGCATGCCAACAAAATACGACCCCAGAGTTGCTTTCTCTGCCTGAATGTAAGCGTTCATATATATGACTCTCGTACTTCCTCCAAAATACAGTTTAGGATGCCTACAAACCACCACCCAAACGTTGCGTTCTCTGAATGAATGAAAGCATTCCCATGTTTGACTCTCACAATTGATGCAAAGTAGAGTTTAGCAGGCCAAGAAAGGATCTCCCGAGAGTTGCTTTCTCTAGGTGACTGTAAGCTTTCCTAAATAAGACTCTCCAACTTCTTCCAAACTACAGGTTAACATGCCCACAAAACATCACCCCATAGTTTTTTCTTTGCATGAATATAAGCATTAGTATATATGACTCTGGTACTTCTTTCAAAATACAATTTAGCAGACCTAAAAATCACCCACCTGCCATTTGACCCAGCAATCCCATTACTGGGCATAAACCCAAAGGAAAAAAGGTCATTCTGTAACAAAGGCACGTGTACCCAAATGTTTATAGCAGCACAATTCACAATAGCAAAGATGTGGAAACAACCCAAATGCCCATCAATACATGATTGGATTAGTAAACTGTGGTATATGTATACCATGGAATACTACTCAGCTATAAGGAATGATGAAGATACAACATCTCTATGGTTCTCCTGGAGAGAGTTGGAACCCATTATATTAAGTGAAGTATCCCAAGAATGGAAAAACAAGCATCACATGTACTCACCAGAAAATTGGTTTCCTTGATCATCACCTAAATACAAATCTGGAAACGACACCAATTGGACATCAGACTGAGGTGGGGGGTGGGGGAGGGGATGGGGGTATGCCTACACAATGAGTGCATTGCGCACCGTTTGGGGAGTGGTAACATTTGAAGGTGCTGACTCGGGAAAGGGGGGGTGGGGAAAAAAATATGAAACTATTGTTTTTAACTTGCACTGTTCACTTAATAATTTATCATGAATATTTCCCATATTATTTCATATCATTGTACAAGAAATAATGTATACATTATGAGGACATACTGTATCTAATAAGATATACTGTTAGACTCTTTGATTCTGTAAAATAAAAAAAAAAAAAAAAAAAAAAAAAAAAAAATCACCCACCAAGAGTTGCTTTCTCTAAGTGATGTTCAGGTTTAGAACTTCTTCCAAACTATAGCATGCTTACAAAACACCACCCCGTAGTTCCTTTCTCTGGGTGAATGTAAACGTTCCCAAATATCATTCTCGTACTTCTTCCAAACTATTTAGTATGCCTACAAAAACCAGCCCAATGTTGTTTCTCTGAGGGAATGTAAGCGGTCCCATGTTTGACTCTCACACTTCATCCAAATTAGAGTTTAGCATGTGTACAAACAATCTCCCGAGAGTTGCTTTCCCTAGGTGATGGTAATCATTCCTGTATAAGGTTCTCCAACTTCTTCCAAACTGCAGTTTAGCATGCCTACAAAACCTGACGCTGGCCGGGCGCGGTGGCTCACGCCTGTAATCCTAGCACTCTGGGAGGCCGAGGCGGGTGGATTGCTCAAGGTCAGGAGTTCGAGACCAGCCTGAGCGAGACCCTGTCTCTACTAAAAATAGAAAGACATTATATGGACACCTAAAAATCTATATAGAAAAAATTAGCCGGGCATAGTGGCGCATGCCTGTAGTCCCAGCTACTCGGGAGGCTGAGGCAGTAGGATCGCTTAAGCCCAGGAGTTTGAGGTTGCTGTGAGCTAGGCTGACGCCACGGCACTCACTCTAGCCTGGGCAACAAAGTGAGACTCTGTCTCAACAAAAAAAAAAAAAAAAAAAAAAAAACCTGACGCTATAAGTGCTTTCTCTGCGTGAATGTAAGTGTTCCTATATAGGACTCTCGTACTTCTTCCAAACTACAGTTTAGTATGCCCTACAAACCACCACCCAAACGTTGTTTTCTCTGAGTGAATGTAAGCGTTCCCATATATGACTCTCACACTTCAACCAAAATAGAGTTTAGCAGGCCTACATTCCACACCCAGAGAGTTGTTTTCTCTACGTGACTGTAAACTTTCCTATATATGACTCTCAAACTTCGTCCAAACTAGAGTTTTGCAAGCCTACAAAACACCACCCCATAGTTGTTTTCGGTGCCGGAATGTAAGCGGCTCTACATGTGATTCTCTTGCTTCTTCCAAATTACAGGTTAGTATGCCTAGGAACCACAACCACGACGTTGCTTTCACTGAGTTCCCATATATTATTCTAACACTTCATTGAAAATAGAGTTTAGCAGGCCTACGAAACACCCCCCGAGAGTTGCTTTCTCTAAGTGACTGTAAGCTTCCCAGATATGACTCTCGAACTTCCTCCAAACTATATTTTAGTAGGCATACAAACATCACTCCATAGTTGCTTTCTCTGCGTGAAGGTAAGCGTTCCTATATACGATTCTCGTACTTCTTCCAAACTAGAGTTGACTATGCCTACAAATCACAATCCCATCGTTGATTTCTCTGAGTGAATGCACGCGGTCCCCAATATGACTCTCCCCCTTCTTCCAAACTGGAGTTTTGCAGGTGTACAAAACATCCCCCGAGAGTTGGTTTCTATGACTGTAACCTTTCCTATATATTACTCCTTAACTTCTTCCAAACTAGAGATTAGCATGGCTACAAAAACGCCACCCCATAATTGCTTTCTCTACGTGAATGTAAGCGTTCCCATATATCATTCTCCCACTTCTTCCAAACTAGAGTTTAGTATGCCTACAAACCACCACGTCGTGGTTGCTTTCTCTGAGGGAATGTAAGCCTTCCCATATATGACTCTCACTCTTAAACCAAAATAGAGTTTAGCAGGCCTACTTTCCACACCCAGAGATTTGCTTTCTCTAAGTGACTGTAAGCTTTCTTATATGTGATTCTCAAACTTCGTCCAAACTAGAGTTTAGCATGCCTATAAAACACCACCCCATAGTTACTTTCAGTGCGTCAAAATGTATGTGTTCCTATATGTGATTCTCGTGCTTCTTCCAAACTGCAGTTTAGTAAGCCTACAAACAACCCCATCGTTGCTTTCTCTGAGGGAATGTAAGCGTTCTCATATATGACTCTCACACTTCAACCAAAACAGGGTTTTGCAGGCCTACAAACCACCCGCCAAGACTTGCTTTTTCAAAGTGGCTGTTACCTTTCCTATATAGGACTCTGGAACTTCTCCCAAGCTAGACTTTAACATGTCTACCTGACACTACTCCGTAGTTGCTCTCGCTGTGTGAATTTAAGCGTTCCTATATATGAGTCTTGTACTTCTTCCTAACTAGCATCTGGCATGCCAAAATAACACTCCCCCATAGTTGCTTTCTTTGAGTCAATGTAAACATTCCTATATATGTCTCTCGCACTTCTTCCAAACTTGAGTTATGTCTACAAACCAATCCCCGACAGCTGTTTTCTCTGAACGAATTTAAGCGTTCCTAATTAGGACTATGGCACTTCCTCCAAACTAGAGTTTAGCAAGCCTACACTCCACCCCCGTTCGTTGCTTTCTCTAAGTTACTGTAAGCTTTCCTATACATGGCTCTCGAAATTTTCCAAACTAGAGTTAGCATGCCTACTATACACCTACACATAATTGCTTTGTCTGAGTGAATATAAGCCTTCCTATACATGACTGTCGCACTTTTTCCAAATTAGAGTGTAGCCAGCCTGGAAAGCACCCCTTATAGTTGCTTTCATTGAGTGAATGTTAACATTCCTATGTATGACTCTCGCAACTTTTCCAATCTAAGATTTTAGCAATGCCACAAATCCCCCGCCGAGAGTTCCTATACATAACTGTCCTCTTTTTCCAAGCTAGAGTTTAGGAAGCCTAGAAACCGTCCCCCCGTAGACGCTTTATGTGAATGTAAGCGTTCCTATATATGACTCTCGCCTTCCTCCAAACTAGAGCTTAGCAAGCCTACAAACCAACTCCCTATAATTGCTTTCTCTGAATGAATGATATCGTTCCTATATAGGACTCTCGAACTTCTTCCAAACCAGAGTTTAACAAGCCAAAAAAGCACCCCCCATAGATGCTTCCTCTAACTCAAAGCTAATATTCCTATATATGATTCAGCTTCTTCATCCAAACTAGAGTAAGGCAAGCCTACAAATCACACACCAATAGTTGCTTTCTATCAGTAAATGTAAGCATCCCTATATATGACTATAGCAATTCTTCCAAACTGGAGTTTAGCAAGCCTCCAGACCCCCGGACCCCACTCCATAGTACCCTGGGCATTGGAGCCTGCCTGTCATGCAGGACATAGGGGCGGACCCTCATCTCAGACACGGCATTGGTGGATTGTAGGCTTTTTTAAGTTTTTGAATTGAAGAAGTCTGAGAATTGGAATTGGGTTTAGGGTAAGGTTAGGTGTTAGGGACTAGGATTAGGTTTAGGGGTTAGGGTTTTAGGTTAGAATTAGGGTTAGGATTACTGTTAGGGTTAGAGATTAGGATTATGTTTAGTGGTTGGGTTTAGGTTTACGGTGAGAGGCAAGAGTAAGGGTCAGGGATTAGGGTTACTGTTAGGAGTTAGATTCAGGGCTTACTAAGGGTTTGGTTTAGAGATAGGGTTAGGGCTTACGTTTACCGGTGTGTGTTAGGGCACGGGCCCTGTCTAATGTACGGGGCACTGTGGGTGTGGAGCAAGGCTGGGTCCCCACTTCATCGTACCCTGGGTGTTGGGCTTCAACTGTCACGCAGGACAAAGGCAGAGGCACATCTCACGCATGGTTAGGATTAAGGTTTAAGTTTAGGGTCAGGGTTGAGGGTTAGGGTGAGGGTTAACAGTTAGAGTTAGGGTAAGGGGGTTAGGGATAGGGTTAGGGTTAAGGGTTAGGTTTATGGTTCAGGTTTAAGGTTAGCATTAGAGGGTAGGGTTTGTGTAACTGTAGATCAGTGTTGGGTTTAGATCTCTAGGCATTAGGGTAAAGGTTAGGGTTAGGGTTAAGAGTTAGGGTTATGTTTAAAGGTTAGGATTGGGATTAGGCTTAAGGGTTAAGGTTAAGGTTATGGGTTATGACTAAGGATCAACGGTTAGGGTTATTTTTAGGCATAGGGTTAGGGTAAGGGGTTAGAGTTAGTGTTAGTGTTGTTGGTCGGGTTAAGGTTAGGGTTGGCGTTTCAGAATTAGGGATTAGGTGTTATGTTTATAGCTAGGAGTTAGAGTTAGAATTACGGTATAGGGCTTGTTCCTAGGGTGTCATGCATTAACGTTAAGATAAGGGGTTAAAGTTAGGGTTACGGTGAGCTTTACCTGTTAAGGTGAGCAGTAGGATCAGGGTTAGGTGTTATGTTCTGGGTTAGGGTTATGGGTGAGGGGTAGGGCTTATCCTTAGGGCACGGGCCCTGTATGCACTAGGAGGCGAAGTTAGGGATCTGTGATGGTTGCTGGGAACCCACTCTATCGTACGCAGTGTATGGGCCTCTGGGTTTCATGCAGGACACTGTGGCAGAGCCGGCTTTCATGCATGGCTTAGTAGGATTGTAGGCTTTCAAAACTCTGAGAAAGCAAGAAGTCTGAGAATTAGATATCAGGTTAGGATTACGGCACGGTTTAGGGATGAAGATTAGTGTTAGGGTGAGGGCTTAGGGTTAGGGGTTAGGGTTAGGGTTAGGGTTGTTGGTAGGGTGAAGGTTAGGGTTGACGTTTTAGAATTAGGGATGAGGTGTTACGGTTATGACTATGGTTTAGGATTAGAATTATGGGATAGGGCTTCTTCTCAAGGTGTTTTGCATTCACGTTAAGTTAAGGGGCTAAGTTAGGGTTACGGGGAGGTTTATGTTTTAAGGTGAGCAATAGGATCAGGGTTAGGTGTTATGTTCAGGGTGAGGGTTATTGTTAGGGGTAGTGTTTATACTTAGCATACGGGCCCTGTCTGCACTGGGAGGTGGGTGGGGTTTAGGGGGATGGTATTGTCCCCGGGAACCCACTCTATCGTACGCTGGGTATTGGCTCCTGGGTTTCATGCAGGACACAGTGGCAGAGCCCCCTTTTACTCATGGCATGGGAGGATTGTAGGCTTTCTAAACTCTGAGAAAGCAAGAAGTCTGAGAATTAGATTTAGGGGTAGGATTATGGTAATGTTTAGGGATGAAGATTAGTGTCAGGGTGGTGTCTTGGGTTAGGGGTTGGGGTTAAAGGTTAGTGTTAGGTTTAACAGTTACAGTTAGGTTTATGGTTAAGTTTCAGGGTTAGGGTTAAGGTTTGGGTTTAGCGTTTGGCACAGGGGAAGACTTCAATGTTAGCTTTATGGTTAAAGATTAGGATTAGTGTTAGTGTGAGGGTTAATGGTAAGGGTCAAGATTAATGGTTCAGGTTGGGGTTAGGCTTCGGTTTAGGGTTAGGGGTTAGGGTTAGGCTTAGGGTTAAGGGATAGGATTAGGGTTAAGTGTTGGGCTTAGGGTTAGGGTTTAGTGTTAGGGTTATCGTTAAGGATTAGGGTTAGGGTCAGGGTTAAATGTTTGGGTGCGGGTAATGGTTAGGGTCAGGGTTAAGGTTTACGGATAGGGTTAGTGTAAGGGTTACGGGTAGGTTTAGGGTTCAGGGTTAGAGTTAGCATAAGGGCTTAAGGTTAGGATTAGGTGCTAGGTTACATTTAGGTTTAGATCTAGGCGTTAGAGTAAGGGTTAAGAGATAGGGTTAGGTTTAATGCTTAGGATTAGGGTTAGGGTTTTGGGTTAAAGTAAGTGTTAGGGGTTAGGTTTAAGGATCAAAGGTTAGCGTTATGTTTAGTTGTAGGGTTAGGGATAAGGGATAAGATTGGCGTAAGGTTTTTCCTTACTTTTATGGTTAAGGGTCACGCTTAGATTAAAGGTTAAGTTTAGTGTTAAGGGTTATGGTGAGGGTTAACGGTTATGGTAAAGGTTAAGCGTTAGTGTTAGGGATTAGCGATTAGGGTTTTTGGTAAGTGTTAGGGTTAGGAGTTAGTGTTTTATGAGGGGTATGGTTAGAATTAGGATTGGGGTTAGTGTTAAGGTTAGGTTTAGGGGTTAGGTTTAGGGTAAAAGGATAGGATTAGGGTTAAGGGTTGGGCTCAGATTTAGGGTTAAAGTTTAGTGTTCGGGTTAATGTTTAGTGTTATGGTCCAGTTTAAGTGTTAGGGTTAGGGTTAACGGTTAGGATTAGGCTTAGAGGTTGGGGATATAGTGAGGGTTCAGTGTTAAGGTTAGGTTTAGGGTTCAGGGTTAGGGTTAGCTTTAGGGGTTATGGTTAGGGTTAGGTGTTAGGTTAGTGTCAGGGTTAGGTCTAGTCATGAGGGTAAGGTTTAGGGTTAGCTTTAAGAGCTAGGGTTAGGTTTAATGGTTAGGATTAGGATTAAGGTTAAAGGTTAGGGTAAGGCTTAGGGGTTAGGGTGAAGGGTTAAGGGTTTTTGTTAGGCATAGCGTTGGGGTTAGAAGTAAGGGTTACTGTCAGTGTTAGGGTTGTAGGCAGGGTTACGGTTAGGGTTAGCGGTTTAGAATTAGGGTTAGGGATTAGGTGTTCCAGTGATGAATAGGAGATAGGGTGAGAATTAGTGGATAGGGGTTGTTCTCAGGGAATGGGTTATGCACTAACGTTAGGATAAGAGGTTAAAGTTAGGCTCACGGTCAGTTTTACGTGTTAAGGGGAGAAATAGGAACAGGGTTGGGTGTTATGTTCAGGGTGAGGGATATCTGTTACAGGTATTGTTTATGCTTAGCGCACGGGCCCTGTCTGCATTAGGCGGGGGAGGAGGTTCGGGGCTGGGATTGTCACCAGGATCCCACTGTATCGTCCTCTGGGTATGGGCCCGTGGGTTTCATGCAGGACACCGTGGTAGAGCCTCCTTTCACGCATGGCATGGGAGGATTGCAGGCTTTCTAAACTCTAAGAAAGCAAGAAGTCTGAGAATTAGATTTAGGGTTAGGATTATGGTTAGGGTTAAGGATGAAGTTTAGTGTTAGGGTGAGGGCTTAGGGTTAGTGATTAGGGTTAGGGTTAAAGGTTACTCTTAGGTTTAACAGTTACAGTTCGGTTTAGGGTTCAGGTTTACGGTTAGGGTTAAGATTAGGGGTTAGGGTTTGGTATAGGGTTAGGGTTAGGTACAGGGTTAGGGTTAAGTGTTAGAATTAGGGTTGAAGATTAGGATTAGGGTTAGGATTAAAGTTTAGCGTGAGACGTAACGGTTAGGGTTAAGGTTAAGAGTTAGGGTTAGGGTTTAGGTTTAGGGTTAAGGGTTAGGGTTAGTTTTAGGGTTCGAGTTATGTGTTAGGGTTTGTGTTAGAGGTTAGGGTTTGGTTTACTGTTCAGTGTTAGGGTTACGTTTAGGGGTTAGCATTAGGGTTAAGGGTTAGGTTTAGGGTAAGGGTTTAGAGTTAGTGTTCGTCTTTAGGCTCGGGGCTTAGGTTCAGGGTCAGGGGTTAGAGTTGGTGGTAGGGCTTAGATTTAGCGGTCAGTTTAAGGGCACAGGAGCTGTTTAATCTATGGTGAGAGGGGTCTGTTCGGAGTCACCACAAAGCACAACATCATTCCCTGGGCCCTGGGACAAGACCTACATGCAGGACTCAGGCGGAGCCTCATCTCACACATGGCATGGCTGTATTGTAGGCTTGCTTCACTCTGGGAATGGAAGTAGTGTGAGAATTAGGGTTAGGGTTGGGGTTAGGGGTTGCAAGTTAGGGGTTAGGTTTTGACTCAGGGTTAGGTGGTAGGGATTAGTGGTTAGGGTTAGAGTTAGTGTTACGGGTTAAGTGTTAAGTCTGCTTTAGGGGGCCATGGTAAGTTTTAGGTTTGGAGTTAGCGTTAGGGTTAGGGTTTAGGGTTAAGGGATAGGGTTAGGGTTAAGGGTTAGGCTTAGGTTTCGGGTTCAGGTTTAGGGTTAGGGTCAGGGTTAAGAGTTAGGGTGAGGGTGAAGAGTTAGGGTTAGGGTTACGGGATTAGGGATAGGTTTAGGGTTAAGGGTCAGGTGTATGGTTCAGGTTTAAGGTTAGCATTAGGGGGTTAGCGTTAGTGTTACCTGTAGTTCAGTGTTGGGGTTAGATCTCTAGGCATTAGGGTAAAGGTTAGGGTTAGGGTTAATTGTTAGGGTTATGTTTAATGGTTAGGATTGGGATTAGGGTTAAGGGTTAGGGTTAAGGTTAGGGGTTATGACAAAGGATCAACGGTTAGTGTTATTTTTGGGCATAGGTTTAGCATAAGCGGTTAGGGTTAGCGTTAGTGTTGTTCGTAGCGTTAAGGTTAGGGTTGGCGTTTCACAATTAGGGATTAGGTGTTATGGTTATGGCTAGCAGTTAGGGTTAGAATTACGGTATAGGGCTTGTTCTAGGGTGTCATGCATTTACCTTAAGATAAGGGGTTAAAGTTAGGGTTACGGTGAGCTTTACCTGTTAAGGTGAGCAGTAGGATCAGGGTTAGGTGTTATGTTCTGGGTTAGGGTTATGGGTGAGGGGTAGGGTTTATCCTTAGGGCACGGGCCCTGTATGCACTAGGAGGCGAAGTTAGGGATCTGTGATGGTCGCTGGGAACCCACTCTATCGTACGCAGTGTATGGGCCTCTGGGTTTCATGCAGGACACTGTGGCAGAGCCGGCTTTCATGCATGGCTTAGTAGGATTGTAGGCTTTCAAAACTCTGAGAAAGCAAGAAGTCTGAGAATTAGATTTTGGGTTAGGATTACGGCACGGTTTAGGGATGAAGATTAGTGTTAGGGTGAGGGCTTAGGGTTAGGGGTTAGGGTTAGGTTTAGGGTTGTTGGTAGGGTGAAGGTTAGGGTTGACGTTTTAGAATTAGGGATGAGGTGTTACAGTTATGACTATGGTTTAGGATTAGAATTATAGGATAGGGCTTCTTCTCAAGGTGTTATGCATTCACGTAAAGTTAAGGGGCTAAGTTAGGGTTACGGAGAGGTTTATGTTTTAAGCTGAGCAATAGGATCAGGGCTAGGTATTATGTTCAGGGTGAGGGTTATCTGTTAGGGGTAGTGTTTATACTTAGCGTACGGGCTCTGTCTGCACTGGGCGGGGGGCAGGGGTTAGGGGGATGGTATTGTCGCCGAGAACCCACTCTATCGTAAGCTGGTTATGGGCTCCTGGGTTTCATGCAGGACACAGTGGCAGAGCCCCCTTTTACTCAAGGCATGGGAGGATTGTAGGCTTTCTAAACTCTGAGAAAGCAAGAAGTCTGAGAATTAGATTTAGGGGTAGGATTATGGTAATGTTTAGGGATTAAGATTAGTGTCAGGGTGGGGTCTTAGGTTAGGGGTTGGGGTTAAATGTTAGTGTTAGGTTTAACAGTTACAGTTAGGTTTACGGTTAAGTTTCAGGGTTAGGGTTAAGGTTTGGGTTTAGCCTTTGGCACAGGGGTAGGCTTCAGTGTTAGCTTTATGGCTAAAGATTAGGATTAGTGTTAGTGTGAGGGTTAATGGTAAGGGTCAAGATTAATGGTTCAGGTTGGGGTTAGGCTTAGGTTTAGGGTTAGGTGTTAGGGTTAGGCTTAGGGTTAAGGGATAGGATTAGGGTTAAGTGTTGGGCTTAGGGTTAGTGTTTAGTGTTAGGGTTATCATTAAGGATTAGGGTTAGGGTCAGGGTTAAATGTTTGGGTGCGGGTAATGGTTAGGGTCAGGGTTAAGGTTTACGGATAGGGTTAGTGTTAAGGGTTACGGGTAGGTTTAGGGTTCAGGGTTAGAATTAGCATTAGGGCTTAAGGTTAGGATTAGGTGGTAGGTTACATTTAGGGTTAGATCTAGGCGTTAGAGTCAGGATTAAGAGATAGGGTTAGGTTTAATGCTTAGGATTAGGGTTAGGGTTTGGGGTAAAAGTAGGTGTTAGGGAAAAGGTTTAAGTATCAAAGGTTAGGGTTATGTTTAGCTGTAGTGTTAAGGTTAGGGATAAGGGATAAGATTGGCATAAGGGTTTTCCTTACTGTTAGGGTTAAGGGTTACGCTTAGATTAAAGGTTAAGGTTAGGGTCAGTGTTAAGGGTTAGGGTGAGTGTTAACGGTTACGGTAAAGGTTAAGCGTTAGTGTTAGGGATTAGCGATTAGGGTATTTGGTAAGTGTTAGGGTTAGGAGTTAGTGTTTTATGAAAGGTTATGGTTAGAATTAGGATTGGGGTTAGTGTTAGGGTTAGGGTTAGGGTAAAAGGATAGGATTAGGGTTAAGGGTTGGGCTCAGGGTTAGGGTTAAATTTTAGTATTAGGGTTAATGTTTAGTGTTATGGTCCACTGTAAGTGTTAGGGTGAGGGTTAACGGTTAGGATTAGGCTTAGAGGTTGGGGATATATTGAGGGTTCAGTGTTAGGGTTAGGTTTAGGGTTCAGGGTTAGGGTTAGCTTTAGGGGTTACGGTTAGGTGTTAGGTTACTGTCAGGGTTGGGTCTAGTCTTGAGGGTAAGGTTTAGGGTTAGCTTTAAGAGCTAGGGTTAGGTTTAATGGTTAAGATTAAGATTAGGTTTAAGTGTTAGGGTAAGGCTTAGGGGTTAGGGTCAAGGGTTAAGGGTTTCTGTTAGGCATAGCGTTGGGATTAGAAGTAAGGGTTACTGTCAGTGTTAGGGTTGTAGGCAGGGTTCCGGTTAGGGTTAGTGGTTTAGAATTAGGGTTAGGGATTAGGTGTTACAGTTTTGACTAGGAGATAGGGTTAGAATTATGGGATAGGGGTTGTTCTAAGGGAATGGGTTATGCATTAATGTTAGGATAAGAGGTTAAAGTTAGGCTCATGGTCAGTTTTACGTGTTAAGGGGAGAAATAGGAACAGGGTTAGGTGTTATGTTCAGGGTGAGGGATATCTGTTACATGTATTGTTTATGCTTAGCGCACGGGCTATGTCTGCCTTAGGAAAGGGCGGGGGGAGGTTAGGGGGCTGGGATTGTCACCAGGATCCCACTGTATCGTACTCTGGTTATGGGCCCATGGGTTTCATGCAGGACACAGTGGTAGAGCCTCCTTTCACGCATGGCATGGGAGGATTGCAGGCTTTCTAAACTCTAAGAAAGCAAGAAGTCTGAGAATTAGATTTAGGGTTAGGATTCTGGTTAGGGTTAAGGATGAAGTTTAGTGCTAGGGTGAGGGCTTAGGGTTAGGGATTAGGGTTAGGGTTAAAGGTTACTCTTAGCTTTAATGGTTACAGTTCAGTTTAGGGTTGAGGTTTACAGTTAGGGTTAATATGAGGGGTTAGTGTTTGGTATAGGGTTAGGGTTAGGTACAGAGTTAGGGTTAAATGTTAGGTTTAGGGTTGAAGATTAGGATTAGGGTTAGGATTAAAGGTTAGTGTGAGAGTTAACGGTTAGGGTTAAGGTTAAGAGTTAGGGTTAGGGTTTAGGTTTAGGGTTAAGGGTTAGGTTTAGTTTTAGGGTTAGAGTTATATGTTATGGTTTGTGTTAGAGGTTAGGGTTAGGTTTACTGTTCACGGTTAGGGTTACGTTTAGGGGTTAGCATTAGGGTTAGGGATTAGGTTTAGGGTAAGGGTTTAGAGTTAGTGTTGGGCTTTAGGCTCGCAGCTTAGGTTCAGGGTCAGGGGTTAGGGTTGGTGGTAGGGCTTAGATTTAGCGGTCAGTTTAAGGGCACAGGACCTGGTTAATCTACGGTGAGAGGGGTGCGGTCGGAGTCACCACGAAAGCACAACATCATTCCCTGGGCCCTGGGACAAGACCTACATGCAGGACTCAGGCGGAGCCTCATCTCACACATGGCATGGCTGTATTGTAGGCTTGCTTCACTCTGGGAATGGAAGTAGTGTGAGAATTAGGGTTAGGGTTGGGGTTAGGGGTTTCGAGTTAGGGGTTCGGTTTCGAGTCAGGGTTAAGTGGTAGGGATTAGTGATTAGGGTTAGAGTTAGTGTTACGAGTTATGTGTTAAGTCTGGTTAGGGGGCCATGGTAAGTTTTAGGTTTGGAGTTAGCGTTAGGTTTAGGCGTTAGGGTTAAGGGATAGGGTTAGGGTTAAGGGTTAGGCTTAGGGTTAGGGTTCAGGTTTAGGGTTAGGGTCAGGGTTAAGGGTTAGGGTCAGGGTTAACAGTTAGGGTTAGGGGGTTAGGGATAGGTTTAGGGTTAAGGGTCAAGGCTATGGTTCAGGTTTAAGGTTAGCATTAGGGGGTTAGCGTTAGTGTTAACTGTAGGTCAGTGTTGGGTTTAGATCTCTAGGCATTAGGGTAAAGGTTAGGGTTACCGTTAAGAGTTAGGGTTATGTTTAATGGTTAGGATTGGGATTAGCGTGAAGAGTTAGGGTTAAGGTTAGGGGTTATGACTAAGGATCAACGGTTAGGGTTATTTTTATGTGTAGGGTTAGCGTAAGGGGTTAGGGATATTGTTAGTGTTGTTCGGAGGGTTAAGGTTAGGGTTGGCGTTTCAGAATTAGGGATTAGGTGTTATGGTTATGGCTAGGAGTTAGGGTTAGAATTACGGTATAGGTCTTGTTCTCAGGGTGTCATGCATTAACGTTAAGATAAGGGCTTAAAGTTAGGGTTACGGTGAGCTTTACCTGTTAAGGTGAGCAGTAGGATCAGGGTTAGGTGTTATGTTCTGGGTTAGGGTTATGGGTGAAGGGTAGGGTTTATCCTTAGGGCACGGGCCCTGTATGCACTAGGAGGCGAAGTTAGGGATCTGTGATGATCCCTGGGAACCCATTCTTTAGTACGCAGTGTATGGGCCTCTGGGTTTCATGCAGGACACTGTGGTAGAGCGGACTTTCATGCATGGCTTAGTAGGATTGTAGGCTTTCAAAACTCTGAGAATTAGATTTCGGGTTAGGATTACGGCACGGTTTAGGGATGAAGATTAGTGTTAGGGTGAGGGCTTAGGGTTTGGGGTTAGGGTTAGGGGTAGGGTTCATCGTTAGGGTTACGTTTAGGCAGTAGGGTTATGGGTTAGGAATAGGGTAAGGGTTTAATGTTAGTGTTGGGCGTTAGGGTCAGGGCTTAAGTTTAGGGTTAGGGGTTAGTGTTAGGGTTAGTATTAGGGCTTAGATTTAGAGGTTATTTTAAGGGCACAGGACCTGTGTAATCTATGGTGAGAAGTGTGCGGAATGGGTCATCGCCACACCACACCATCGTACCCTAGGCCTTGGGCCCAGACCTACATGTAGGTCTCAGGCAGAGCCTCTTCTCACGCATGGCATGGTTTTATTGTAGACTTGGCTAACTCTGAGAATGGAGGAAGTGTGAGAATTATGGTTATGATTAGGGTTAGGTGTTTGGGGTTAGGGGTTAGTGTTCGAGTGAGGGTTAGGGGTTAGGGATTAGGGGTTAGGGTTAATGTTAGCATTAGGGGTTAACGGTTAGGGTTGGGTTAGGGACTAGGGTTAGATTTAGGGTTGGGGTAGGGTTAGGGTTAGGGGTTAGGGTTAGGGTTAAGGGATAGGATTAGGGTTAAGGGTTAAGGCTTAGGGTTAGCATTAAGGGATGGGTTAGGGTTAAGGGTTAGGGTTATGGTCCGAGTTAAGGGTTAGGATGAGGGTTAACAGTTAGGGTTATAAGTTAGGGATAGTGTTAGGTTTAAGGTCTAGGGTTAGGGTTAGAGGTAGTTTTACTGCTAAGATTAGGTCTAGGCATTAAGGTAAGGGTTAGTGTTAGGGTTAGGTTTAATTGTTAGGATTAGGATCAGAATTAAGGGTTAGGCTTAGGGTTAGGGGACAGGGTTAGGGTTTAGGGTAAACTTTTAAGGTTATGTTTAGGGATAAGGTTAGGGTTAGCGTTTAAGGTTAGGGTTAGTATTAGGGTTGTTTGTAGGGTTAAGGTAATGTTTATTGGTTAGAATTAGGGTTAGGGATTAGGGGTTACTGTTATGGCTAGGAGTTTGGGTTAGTATTAAGTGATAGGGGTTGTTCTTAGCATAAGTGTTATGCATTAACGTTAGAATAAGTGGTTAAAGTTAGGTTTACGGTGAGGTTTATGTGTTAAGGTGAGCAATAGGATCAGGGTTAGAATTATGAGTGAGGGGTAGGGTTTTGCTTAGGGTATGGGCCCTGTCTGCCCTAGGAGTGGGATTGAGGGGGATGCGATTGTCACCAGAAACCCACTCTATCGTATGCAGGGTATGGGCCCATGGGTTTCTTGTAGGACACTCTGGCAGAGCCTGATTTCACGCATGGTAAAGGAGGATTGTAAGCTTTCCAATCTCTAAGAAATTAAGAAGTCTGAGAATTAGATTTAGGGTTAGGATTATCGTTATGGTTAGGGATGAAGTTTAATCTTAGGGTGAGGGCTTCGGGTAAGGGGATAGGGTTAGTTTTAGGGTTAAAAGTTACTGTTAGGTTTAACAGTTACAGTTAGACTTAGGGTTTAGGTTTAGGGTTAGGGTTAAGCTTAGGGGTTACGGTTTGGTACAGGGTTAGGGTTAAGTGTTAGGGTTAGGGTTAAAGATCATGACTAGGGTTAGAGTTAAGGGTTAGTTTGAGTGTTAACAGTTAGGGTTAAGGATAACTTTTCGGGTTAGGGGTTAGGATTAGTGTTCGGGCTGAGATTTAGCGGTTAGTTTAAGGGCACAGGACCTGTTTAATCTATGGTGAGAGTGGTGCACAGGGTCGCTGCGACACGACACCACCATACGCTGGGCCTTGGGCCAAGACCTACATACAGGGCTCAGGTGGAGCCTCTTCTCACGCATGACATGGCTGTATTGTAGGCTTGGTTAACTCTGAGAATGGAAGAAGTGTGAGAAATCGGGTTAGGGCTGGCTGTAGGTGTTTTTAACCCCTAACCCTAACACTAACCCCAAGGTTAAATCTAACCGTAACCCTTACGCCAACCCTAACCCTAACCCTAACCCCTCTCACTGTAGAATAAACAGGTCCTGTGCCCTTAAACTAACCGCTAAATCTAAGCCCTAACATCAACCCTAACCTCTGACCCTAAACCTAAGCCCTGAGCCTAAAGCCCAACACTAACTCTAAACTCTTACCCTAAAGCTAATCCCTAACCCTAATGCTAACCCCTAAACATAACCCTAACTGTGAACCCTAAACCTAACCCTAATCTCGAGCGCTAACCATAGCACTTAACTCTAACCCTAAACCTAACATGAACCCTTAATCCTAACACTAACCCTAACCCTAACTCTTAACTTTAACCCTGACTGTTAACCCTCACACTAACCTTTAAACCTAACCTTAATCGTAATCTTTAACCCTAAACCTAATATTTAACCCTAATCCTGTACCAAACCCTAAACCCTAACCTTAAACCTAACCGTAAACCTTAACCCTGAACCTAACTGTAACGGTTAAAACTAAGAGTAACCTGTAACGCTACCCGTAACCCCTAACTCTAAGCCTTCACCCTAACACTAACCTTGATCCTTAACCCGAACCCTAACCCTAACCCTAAATCTAATTCTCAGTCTTCTTGCTTTCTTAGAGTTTAGAAAGCCTACAATCCTCCCATTCCATGCGTGAAAGGAGGCTCTTCCACTGTGTCCTGAATGAACCGCTGGGGCCCATAACCAGAGTACGATAGAGTGGGTTCCTGGTGACAATCCCAGCCCCCTAACTCCCGCCCCCCGCCTAATGCAGACAAGGCCGGTGTCCTAAGCATAAACTCTACACCTCACCCAAAACTCTAACCCTGAAAATAACGTTTAACCCTGATTCTATTGCTCACCTTAGAATGTAAACCTCACTGTAACCTGAACTTTAACCTCTTATCCTAACGTTAATGCATAACACTTACCCTGAGAATAACCCCTATCCCATAATTCTAACCCTATCTCCTAGTCATAACTGTAACAACTAATCCCTAACCCTAATTCTAAACCACTAACACTAACTGTTACCCTATGTAGTTACTGTTACGGTAACCTACTGTTACCCTAACACTGAACCTAACCCTTACTCCTAACGCCAAAGCTATGGCTAAAAATAATGCTAACCCTTGACCCTTTACCCTAACTCCTAACCCTAATCCTAATCCTAACCACTAAACCCAAACTTAGCTCTTAACCCTAACCCTAAACCTTACCCTGACGCCTAGACCTAACACTAACACTAACCTAACACCTAACCCTAATCATAACCCCTAAAGCTAACCCTAACCCTGAACCCTAAACCTAACCCTAACACTTAATACTAACTATATCCCTAACCCCTAACCCTAACCCTAACCGTTAACCCTCACCCTAACCCTTAAACCGGACCCTAACACTAAATCTTAACCCTAACACTAAATTTTAACCCTAAACCTACGCCCAACCCTTAACCATAATCCTATCCCTTAACCCTAAACCTAACCCCTAACCCTAAACCTAACACTAACCCCAATCCTAATTCTAACCATAGCCCTTAATACATCACTACGCCTAACCCCTAACCCTAACCCCTAATGCTAACCCTAACACTGAACCCTAAACCTAACCCTATCCCTAACCCTTAAACATAACTCTATCCCTAACCAATAATCCTAAGCCTAATCTTTAACCCTCACCCTAGAGCTTAACTCGAACTGTAACCCTAAGCCTAAACCCCAACCCTAACACTTAACACAAACCCTAAGCCTTAACACTTAACCCCAATCCTATCCTTTAACCCTAACACTAACCCTGATGCCTAATCCTAACCCTAACACTAACCCCAACCATAAATCTAACCCTAGCCCCTAACGCAAAACTAACCCCTAACCCCTAACCCCTAACCCTAACACTAACCGTAAATCCTAGTCCCTAACCACTAAACCTCACTTGAACCCTAACCCCTAACACCAAACCCTTAACCCTAACCATAACCCTATTTCTCACACTACTTCCATTCTCAGAGTTAACCAAGCTTAAAATACAACCATGCAATGCGTGAGTAGAGTTTCTGCATGAGTCCTGCAAGTAGATCTGGGCCAAAGGCCCAGGATCCGATGGTGTGGTGTCGCATGGAAACATTCTGCACCCTTCTCACCATAGATTACACAGGTCCTGTACCCTTAAACTAACCGCTAAATCAAAGCCCAAACACTGACCCTAACCCCTAACCCTAAACCTAAGCCCTGACCCTAATGCCCAACACTAACACTAAATGCTTACCCTAAACCTAACCCCTAAATGTAACCTTAACCATGAACCCTAAACCTAACCCAAACCCCTAACCCTAACCATAACACTTAACTCTAACCCTAAACCTAACATGAACACTTAACCCTAACCCTAACCCATAACCCTAACACTTAACCTTAACCCTAACCGTTAACCCTCACATTAAACCTTAACCCTAACCCTAATCCTAATCTTTAACCCTAAACCTAGCACTTAACCCTTACCCTGTACCAAAACCTAACCCCTAATCTTAACCCTAACCGTAAACCTTAAAGCTTAACCCTAAACCTAACTGTAACTGTTAAAACTAACACTAACCTTTAACCCTGACCCTAACCGAAACCCCTAACCCTAAGCCCTCACCATAACAGTAACCTATATTGCTAACCCTAACCCTAATCCTAGCCCTAAATTTAATTCTCAGACTTCTTGCTTTCTCAGAGTTTACAAAGCCTACAATCCTCCCATGCCATGTGTAGAAGGAGGCTCGGCCACTGTGTCCGGCATGAAACCAGGGGGACCATACCCAGCATATGATAGAGTGGCTTCTGGCATCTATCCCAGCCCCCTAAGTCCCCTCCTAGAGCAGGGAGGGCTCGTGATATAAGCATAAACACTACCCCTCACCCATAACCCTAACCCTGAACATCACAGCTCACCCTGATACTATTGCTCACCTTAACACATCAACCTCACCATAACTCTAACTTGAACCCGTTATCCTAACGTTAATGCATAAGACTTACCCTAAGAACAACCCCTATCCCTTAATTCTAACCCTAACTCCTAGCCACAATTATAACACCTAATCCCTAAGGCTAATTCAAAACTGCTAAACATTACCTTACCCCTACAAACAACCCTAACACTAACCCTAACCCTAACCGCTAACCCTAACCGTACACCTAAAAATAACCGTAACACTTGACACTTAACCCTAACCCCTAACCTTAACCCTAACCCTTAACCTTGATCCTAATCCTAACAATTAAACCTAACCCTAACTCTTAAGCCTAACACTAACACGTACCCTAACGCCTAGACCTAACCCTAAGAGTAAACGTAACCCCTAACCCTAACCCTAATCCCTAATGCTAACCCTAACACTGAACCCTAATCCTAAGCCTTAAACCTAACTCTATCCTTAAGCCATAAGCCTAGCCCTAACTGTTAACCCCACACTAACCCTTAACTCGAACTGTAACCCTAACCCTTAAAACTAAACCTAACACTTAACGCTAACCCTAAGCCTTAACGCTTAACCCTTATCCTATCCCTTAACCCTAACCCTAACCTCTAATGCTAACCATAACCCCACCATAAATCTAACCCTAGCCCCTAACCCAACCCTAACCCCTAAACCCTAACCCTATCACTAAACCCAACACCTACTCCCTAACCCCTAATCCTCACTCGAAGCTTAAGCCCTAACCCTAAGCCCTCTCCCTGACTAATCTTCATTCCTAACTCTAACCATAATCCTAACCCTAAATCTAATTCTCAGACTTCTTGCTATCTCAGAGTTTTAAAAGCCTACAATTCTCCAAAGCCATGCGTGAAAGCTGGCTCTACCACAGTGTCCTGCATGAAACCCAGGAGCCCATACTCTGTGTACAATAGAGTGGGTTCCTGGGGACAATCACGGCCCCCTAACTCCCCCTGCTAGTGCTGACAGGGCCTATGCCCTAAGCAAAAACCCTGCACCTCACCCATAACCCTAACCCTGAACATAACACCTAACCCTGATGTTATTGTTCACCTTAACACGTAAACCTCACTGTAACCCTAACTTTAACCCCCTATCCTAATGTTATTGAATAACACTTACCCTAAGAACAAACCCTATCCCTTAATTCTAAGCCTAACTCCTAGCATAACCGTAACACCTAATCCCTAACCTTAATTCTCAACTGTTAAACATTACCTTCACCCTACAAACAACCCTAACACTAACCCTAACTCTAACCGCTAACCCTAACCCTAACCATTACACTGATCATAATCCTAACAATTAAACCTAACCCTAATTCTTAACCCTAACACGAACCATTACCATAATGCCTAGACCTAACCCTAACTGTAACCCTAACCCCTAACCCTAACCCTAACCGCTAATGCTAACCCTAACCCCGAACCCTAAACCTAACCCTAACCCTATCCCTTAAACCTATTACTATCCCTAAACCATTACCCTAATCGCAACTGTTAACCCTCACTCTCACCCTTAACTTGGACCGAAACCCTAACCCTTAACCCTAACCTTAACCCTTACTGCTAATCTTAAGCCTTCACCCTTTACCTTAATCCTATCTCGTAAGCCTAACCCTAAGGCTGACCCCTAACCCGCCCGAACATTAACCCTAACCCTAAATCTAACGCTAGCCCCTTACAAAAACCTAACACCTAACCCCTGACACACTAATCCTAACTTCTAATTCCTAACAGCTAAACTTCACTCAAACCCTAACCTCTAACCCTAAACACATAACCCTAACCATAACCCTAATTCTCACACTTCCTTCGTTCTCAGAGTTGACCAAGCCTACAATAGAGCCATGCCACAAATGAGAAGAGGCTCTGCCTGAGTCCTGCATGTAGGTCTGGGCCCGAGGCCCAGGTACGATGGTGTGGTGTTGAGGCGACCCAGTCTGCACCCTTCCCACCATAGATTAAACAGAGCATGTGCCCTTAAACTAACCACTAAATCTAAGCCCTAACACTAAACCTAAATCCTAACCCTAAACCTCGGCCCTTATCCTAACGCCCAACAGTAACACTAAACACTCACCCTAAACTTAACCCGTAACCCGAACCCCTAAATGTAACCCTAACCATGAACCCTAAACCTAACCCTAACCTCTAGCCATAACCATAACACTTAACTCTAACCCTAAACGTTACACGAAGCCTTATTCCTAACCCTAACCTCAACCGTAACACTTAATCTTGACCCTTACCATTAACCCTCACACTAACCCTTAACCCTAACCCTAATCCTAATCTTTAATCATAAACCTAACACTGAAGCCTAACCCTGTGCCAAACGCTAAAACCAAACCTTAACCCTAACCCTGAAACTTAACCGTAAACGTAACTGTAACTATTAAAAATAACACTAACCTTTAACGCTAACCCCTAACCCTCAGAGGCCACCCTAACACTAAACTTCCTCTCTAAACATTACCATAATCCTACCCCTAAATCTAATTCTCAGACTTCTTGCTTTCTCAGAGTTAAGAAAGCCTACAATCCTCCCATGCCATGAGTAAAACGGGGCTCTTCCACTGTGTCCTGCATGAAACCCAGGAGCCCATACCCAGCGTATGATAGAGTGCGTTCCCGGGGACAATCCCATCCCTCTAACCCCCGCCCCCCACCCAGTGCAGACAGGGACCGTACGCTAAGTATAAACACTATCCCTAACAGATAACCCTCACCCTCAATATAAAACCTGACCCTGAACCTATTGCTCACCTTAAAACATAAACCTCTCCAAAACCCTAACTTATCCCCTTATCTTAACATTAATGTATAACACCCTGAGAAGAAGCCCTATCCCATAATTCTAAATCTAATCCCCAGCCATAACCCTAACACCTCATCCCTAATTCTAAAATGCCAACCCTACCTTCACCCTACCAACAACCCTAACCCTAACCCTAAACCCTTACCCTAACCCTACGCCTAAAAATAACCCTAACCATTGATCCTTAGTCATAACCCCTAAACCTTAACCCTAACCCTTCACGCTAATCCCAATCCTAACCATTAAACATAACCCTACTTAACCCTACCGCTAACCTCTACCCTAATGCCTAGATATCTAACCCCAACACTGACCTACAGTTAACACTAATCCTAACCCCGAATCCTAACCTTAAAGCTGAACCATAAACCTAACCCTTAACCCTAACCCTATCCCTAACCCCCTAACCCTAACCCTAACCGTTAAGCCTCACCCTAACATTAACCCTGACTCTAACCCTATCCCTTAACCCTAACCCCTAACCCTAACGCTAACCACAACCCTAAACCTAACCCTGGCCCCCTAACCCAGACTTAACACCTAAGCCCTAACACAAACTCTAACCCTAACCACTAATCCCTAGCACCTGACCCTGACTCGAAACCTAACCCCTAACTCGAAACCCCTAAACCCAAACCTAACCCTAATTCTCACACTACTTCCATTCCCAGAGTGAAGCAAGCCTACAATACAGCCATGCCATGTGTGAGATGAGGCTCCGCCTGAGTCCTGCATGTAGGTTTTGTCCCAAGGCCCAGGGAATGATGTTGTGCTTTCGTGGTGACTCAGACCACACCCCGGTCACCGTAGATTAACCAGGTCCAGTGCCCTTAAACTGACCGCTAAATCTAAGCCCTACCACCAACCCTAACCCCTGACCCTGAACCTAAGCCCCGAGCCTAAAGCCCAACACTAACTCCAAACACTTACCCTAAACCTAATCCCTATCCCTAATGCTAAACCCTAAAGGTAACCCTAACCGTGAACAGTAAACCTAACCCTGACCTTTAACACAAATCCTAACACATAACTCTAACCCTAAAACTAACCCTAACCCTTAACCCTGAACCTAAACCCTAACCCTATCCCTTAACCTTAACCTTAACCGTTAACTCTCATGCTAACCTTTAATCCTAACCCTAATCCTAATCTTCAACCCTAAACCTAACACTACCCTAACCCTGTAGCAAACCCTAACCCCTCATCTTAACCCTATCCACAAACCTCAACCCTAAAACGAACTGTAACCGTTAAACCTAACAGTAACCTTAAACCGTAACCCTAATCTGTAACCCTATCCCGTCACCATAACACTACACTTCATCCTGAACCCTAACCATAATCCTAACCCTAAATCTAATTCTCAGACTTCTTGCTTTCTTAGAGTTTAGAAAGCCTGCAATCCTCCCATGCCATGTGGGAAAGGAGGCTCTACCACTGTGTCCTGCATGAAAACCACGGGCCCATACCCAGAGTCTGATACAGTGGGTTCCCGGTGACAATCCCAGCCCCCTAACCTCGCCCCAGCTTAATGTAGACAGGGCCCGTGCGCTAAGCATAAACAATACCTTTAACAGATAACCCTAACCCTGAACATAGCACCTAACCCTGTTCCTATTTCTCCCCTTAACACGTAAACCTCACCGTGAGCCTAACTTTAACCTCTTATCCTAACGTTAATGCATAACCCATTCCCTGAGAACATCCCCTATCCAATAATTCTAACCCTATCTCCTAGTCATAACTGTAACACCTAATCCCTAACCCTAATTCTCAACCGCTAAGCCTAACCGTAACGCTGCCAACAACCCTAACACTGACAGGAACCCTTAGTTCTAACCCCAACGCTATGCCTAACAAAAGCCCTAACCCTTCACCGTCACCCTAATCCCTACGCATTACCCTAACCCTTAACCGTAATCCTAATCCTAACCATTAAACCTAACCCTAGCTCTTAAAGCTAACCCTAAACCTTACCCTCACGACTAGACCTAACCCTGACACTAACCTAACACCTAACACTAACCATAACCCCTAAAGCTAACCCTAACCCTGAACCCTAAACCTAACCCTAACACTGATCCTTCACTATATCCCTAACCCCTAAGCCTAATCCTAACTGTTAACCCTCACCCTAACACTTAAACTGGACCATAACACTAAACATTAACCCTAACACTAAACTTTAACCCTAACCATAAGCCCAACACTTAACCCTAATCCTATCCCTTAACCCTAAGCCTAACCCTAACCCCTAACCCTAAACCTAACCCTAACCCCAACCCTAACCCTTAATCTTGACCCTTACCATTAACCCTCACACTAACCCTAATCCTAATCTTTAAACATAAAGCTAACACTGAAGCCTAACCCTGTGTCAAACGCTAAACCCAAACCTTAACCCTAACCCTCAAACTTAACCATAAACCTAACTGTAACTGTTAAACCTAACACTAACCTCTAACGCTAACCCCTAACCCTAAGACCCCACCTTAACGCTAACCCTAACCCTAAACATTATCATAATCCTACCCCTAAATCTAATTCTCGGACTTCTTGCTTTCTTAGAGTTTAGAAAGCCTAAAATCCTCCCATGCCATGAGTAAAAGGGGGCTCTGCAGCTCTCTCTTGCATGAAACCAGGAGCCCATACCTAGCGTATGATAGAGTGGGTTCCCGGGGAAATCCCATCCCCGTAACCCCAGCCCCCCGCCCAGTGCAGACAGAGCCTGTACGCTAAATATAAACACTACCCCTAACAGATAACCCTCACCCTGAACATAGCACCTGACCCTGATCCTATTGCTCACCTTAAAACATAAACCTCCCCGTAACCCTAACTTATCCCCTTATCTTAACGTTAATGCATAACACACTGAGAAGGAGCCCTATCCCATAATTCTAATCCTAACCCCTAGCCATAACCGTAACACCTCATCCTTAATTCTAAAATGCCAACCCTAACCTTCACCCTACCAACAACCCTAACCCTAACCCTAACCCCTAACCCTAAGCCCTCACCCTATCACTAATCGTCATCCCTAAACCGTACCATAATACTAACTCTAAATCTAACTCTGAGACTTCTTGCTTTCTCAGAGTTTTGAAAGCCTACAATCCTACTAAGCCATGCATGAAAGCCCGCTCTGCCACAGTGTCCTGCATGAAACCCAGAGGCCCATACACTGCGTACGATAGAGTGGGTTCCCAGCGACCATCACAGACCCCTAACTTCGCCTCCTAGTGCATACAGGGCCTGTGCCCTAAGCACAAACCCTACCCCTCACCCATAACCCTAACCCGAAACATAACACCTGACCCTGATCCTACTGTCCACCTTAACACGTAAACCTCACCGTAACCCTAACTTTAACCCCTTATATTAACGATAATGCATGACACCCTGAGAACAAGCCCTATAGCGTAATTCTAACCCTAACTCCTAGCCATAACCCTAACACCTAATCCCTAATTCTGAAATGCCAACCCTAACCTTAATCCTACCAACAACACTAACACTAACCCTAAACACTTACCCTAACCCTACACCTAAAAGTAACCCTAACCATTGATACTTAGTCATAACCCCTAAACCTTAACCCTAACCCTTCACGCTAATCCCAATCCTAACCATTAAACATAACCCTACTTAACTCTACACCTAACCTATACCTTAATGCCTAGAGATCTAACCCCAACACTGACCTACAGTTAACACTAACCCTAACCCCTGATCCTAACCTTAAACCTGAACTATAAAACTAACCCTTAACCCTAACCCTATCCCTAACCCCCTAACCTTAACCCTAAATGTTAAGCCTCACCCTAAAACTTAACCCTGACTCTAAGCCTAAACTTTAACCCTAACACCTAACCCTAACGCTAACCCCAACCCTAAACCTAATCCTGGCCCCCGAACCCAGATTTAACACCTAACCCCTAACACTAACTCTAACCCTAACCACTAATCCCTAGCACCTGACCCTGACTCGAAACCTAATCCCTAACTCGAAACCCCTGACCCTAAACCTATCCCTAATTCTCACACTAATTTCATTTCCAGAGTGAAGCAAGCCTACAATACAGCCATGCCATGTGTGAGATGAGGCTCCGCCTGAGTCCTGCATGGAGGTCCTCTACCAAGGCCCAGGGAATGATGTTGTGCTTTCGTGGTGACACCGACCACACCCCTCTCACCGTAGATTAACCAGGTCCAGTGCCCTTAAACTGACCACTAAAGCTAAGCCCTACCACCAACCCTAACCCCTGACCCTGAACCTAAGCCCCGAGCCTAAAGCCCAACACTAACTCTAAACACTAACCCTAAACCTAATCCCTAACCCTAATGCTAACCCCTAGAGGTAACCCTAACCGTGAACAGTAAACCTAACCCTAACCTCTAACACAAACCCTAACACATAACTCTAACCCTAAACCTAACCCTAATGCTTAACCCTGAACCTAAACCCTAACTCTAACCCTTAACCTTAACCTTAACCGTTAACTCTCATGCTAACCTTTAATCCCAACCCTAATCCTAATCTTCAACCATAAACCTAACACAACCCTAACCATGTACCAAACCCTAACCCCTCATCTTAACCCTATCTGCAAACCTCAACACTAAAACGAACTGTAACTGTTAAACCTAAGAGTAACCTTAAACCGTAACCCTAATCTGTAACCCTATCCCGTCACCATAACACTACACTTCATCCTGAACCCTAACCATAATCCTAACCCTAAATCTAATTCTCAGACTTCTTGCTTTCTTAGAGTTTAGAAAGCCTGCAAACCTCCCATGCCATGTGGGAAAGGAGGCTCTACCACTGTGTCCTGCATGAAAACCACGGGCCCATAACCAGAGTCCGATACAGCGGGTTCCCGGTGACAATGCCAGCCCCCTAACCTCCCCCCAGCTTCATGTAGACAGGGCCCGTGCGCTAAGCATAAACAATACCTTTAACAGATGACCCTAACCCTGAACATAGCACCTAACCCTGTTCCTATTTCTCCCCTTAACACGTAAACCTCACCGTGAGCCTAATTTTAACCTCTTATCGTAACGTTAATACATAAACCATTCCCTGAGAACATCCCCTATCCAATAATTCTAACCCTATCTCCTAGTCATAAGTGTAACACCTAATCCCTAACCCTAATTCTCCACCGCTAAGCCTAACCGTAACGCTGCCTACAACCCTAACACTGACAGGAACCCTTAGTTATAACCCCAACGCTATGCCTAACAAAAGCCCTAACCCTTCACTCTTCACCCTAACCCCTACGCATTACCCGAACCCTTAACCGTAATGCTAATCCTAACCATTAAACCTAACCCTGGCTCTTAAGCTAACCCTAAACCTTACCCTCACGACTAGACCTAACCCTGACACTAACCTAACACCTAACCCTAACCAGAACGCCTAAAGCTAACCCTGAACCCTATCCCTAACCCTAGCAGTAAACTTTAACCCTAAACCTAAGCCCAACCCATAACCCTAATCCTATCCTTTTACCCTAAAACTAACCCCTAAACCTAACCCCTATACCTAACCCTAACTCTAATCCCAATCCTAATTCTAACCATACCCCTTCATAAAACACTAACTCCTAACCACTAACCCTAACACTAACCAAAAACCCTAATCACTAATCCCTAACCCTAATGCTTAACCTTTACCCTAACCGTTAACCCTCACCGTAATTCTTAACACTGACCCTAACCTTCACCTTTAACTCTAAGCCTAGCCCTTAACGCTACAGTAAGGAAGACCCTTAATGCTAATGGTATCCCTTATCCCTAACCCTAACACTACAGCTAAAAATAACCCTAACCTTTGATCCTTAAACCTAACCACTAACACTTACTTTAACCCCAAACCCTAACCCTAATCCTAAGCATTAAACCTAACCCTATCTCTTACCCCTAACCCTAGCACTTACCCTAACGCCTAGATCTAACCCTAAATCTAACCTACCGCCTAATCCTAACCTTAAGCCCTAATGCTAACTCTAACCCTGAACCCTAAACCTACCCGTAACCCTTAACACTAACCCTATCTGTGAACCTTAACCCTGACCCTAACCATTACCCGCACCCAAGCATTTAACCCTGACCCTAACCCTAATCCTTAATGATAACCCTAACACTAAACCCTAACCCTAAGCCCAACACTTAACCCTAATCCTATCCCTTAACCCTAACCCTAACCCTAACCCTAATGCTAACCCCTAAACGTAACCCTAACCGTGAACAGTAAACCTAACCCTAACCTCTAACACAAACCATAGCACATAACTCTAACCCTAAAACTAACCCTAACCCTAACCCTAAACCCTAACTCTTAACCTTAACCCTAAGCGTTAACTCTCACGCTAATCTTTAATCCTAACCCTAATCCTAATCTTCAACCCTAAACCTAACACTTAACCCTAACCCTGTACCAAACCCTAAACCCTCATCTTAACCCTAACCTTAAACCTCAACCCTAAACCAAAGTGTAACCGTTAAATCTAAGAGTAACCTTTAACCCTAACCATAATCCCTAAGCCTAAGCCCTCACCCTAACACTAAACTTCATCCTTAACCCTAACCCTAACCCTAACCCTAAATCTAATTCTCAGACTTCTTGCTTTCTTAGAGTTTAGAAAGCCTGCAATCCTCCCACGCCATGCATGAAAGGAGGCTCTGCCACAGTGTCCTGCATGAAACCCAGAGGCCCATACACTGCGTGCGGTAGAGTGGGTTCCCAGCGACCATCACAGACACCTAACTTTGCCTCCTAGAGCATACAGGGCCCGTGCCCTAAGCATAAACCCTACCCCTCACCCATAAGCCTAACCCACAACATAACACCTAACCCTGATCCTACTGCTCACCTTAACAGGTAAACCTCACCATAACCCTAACTTTAACCCCATATCTTAACGTTAATGCATGACACCCTGAGAACAAGCCCTATACCGTCATTATAACCCTAACTCCTAGCTATAACCGTAACACCTAATCCCTAATTCTGAAACGCCAACCCTAACCTTAACCCGACCATCAACACTAACACTAACCCTAACCCCTTACCCTAACCCTACGCCTAAAAGTAACCCTAACCGTTGATCCTTAGTCATAACCCCTAACCTTAACCCTAACCCTTAACCCTATTCCCAATCCTAACCATTAAACAGAACCCTAACTCTTAACCCTAACCCTAACCTTTACCCTAATGCCTAGAGATCTAACCCCAACACTGACCTACAGTTAACACTAACCCCAACCCCTAATGCTAACCTTAAACCTGAACCAAGCTCCTAACCCTTAACCCTAACACTATCCCTTACCCCTAAGCCTAACACCAACTGTTAACCCTCTAACCCTCACCCTGAATCCTAACCCTATCCCTTAACCCTAACCCCTAAACCTAACGCTAACTCCAACCCTAAACCTTACCCTGGCCCCCTAACCCAGACTTAACACCTTACCCCTAACACTAACTCTAACCCTAACCACTAATCCCTAGCACCTAACCCTGACTCAAAACCTAACCCCTAACACGAAAAACCCTAACCCCAACCCCAACCCTAATTCTCACACTACTTCCATTCCCAGAGTGAAGCAAGCCTACAATACAGCCATGCCATGTGTGAGATGAGGCTCCGCCTGAGTCCTGCATGGAGGTCCTGTCTCAAGGCCCAGGGAATGATGTTGTGCTTTCGTGGTGACTCCGACCGCACCCCTCTCACCGTAGATTAACCAGGTCCTGTGCCCTTAAACTGACCGCTAAAGCTAAGCCCTACCACCAACGCTAACCCCTGACCCTGAATCTAAGCCCCGAGCCTAAATCCCAACATTAACTCTAGACCCTTACCCTAAACCTAATCCCTAACCCTAAAGCTAACCCCTAAACCCAACCCTAACCGTGAACAGTAAACCTAACCCTAACCTCTAACACAAACCATAGCACATAACTCTAACCCTAAAACTAACCCTAACCCTAACAGTAAACCCTAACTCTAAACCTTATCCCTAAGCGTTAAATCTCATGCTAACCTTTAATCCTAACCCTAATCCTAATCTTCAACCCTAAACCTAACACTTAACCCTAATCCTATCCCTTAACCCTAACCTTAACCCTAATGCTAAACCCTAAACGTAACCCTAACCGTGAACAGTAAACCTAACCCTAACCTCTAACATAAACCATACCACATAACTCTAACCCTAAAACTAACCCGAACCCTAACCATAACCCTAAACCCTAAATCTTTTTTTTTTTTTTTTTTTGAGAGAGTCTCACTCTGTTGCCCAAGATAGAGTGAGTGCCGTGGCATCAGCCTAGCTCACAGCAACCTCACAGACTCCTGAGCTCAAGGAATCCTCCTGTCTCAGCCTCCCGAGCAGCTGGGACTACAGGCATGCGCCACCATGCCCGGCTAATTTTTTTCTATATATATTTTTAGCTGACAATAAAATTTCTTTCTATTTTTAGTACAGATGGGGTCTCGCTCTTGCTCAGGCTGGTCTTGAACTCCTGAGCTCAAACGATCCACCCACCTCAGCCTCCCAGAGTGGTAGGATTACAGGCGTGAGCCACCGCGCCCGGCCCTAAACCCTAACTCTTAACCTTAACACTAAGCGTTCACTCTCATGCTAACCTTTAATCCTAACCCAAATCCTAATCTTCAACCCTAAACCTAACACTTAACCCTAACCCTGTACCACACTCTAACCCCTCATCTTAACCCTAACCGTAAACCTCAACCCTAAACCAAAGTGTAACCGTTAAATCTAAGAGTAACCTTTAACCCTAACCCTAATCCCTAACCCTAAGCCCTCACACTAACACTAAAATTTATCCTTAACCCTATCCATAAACCTAACCCTAAAATCAAATTATAAGACTTCTTGCTTTCTTAGACTTTAGAAAGCCTGCAATCCTCCCATGCCATGCGTGAAAGGAGGCTCTACCACTGTGTCCTGCATGAAACCCACGGGCCCATACCCAGAGTATGATAGAGTGGGTTCCCAGGTACAATCCCAGCCCCCTAAACTCCCCCCGCCCACCTAATGCAGACAGGGCCCGTGCGCTAAGCATAAACAATACCTTTAACAGATAACCCTAACCCTGAACATAACACCCAACCCTGTTCCTATTTCTCCCCTTAACACATAAACCTCACCGTGAGCCTAACTTTAACCTCTTATCCTAACGTTAATGCATAACCCATTCCCTGAGAACAACCCCTATCCCATAATTCTAACCCTATCTCCTAGTCATAACTGTAACACCTAATCCCTAACCCTAATTCTAAACTGCTAACCCTAACCGTAACCCTACCTACAACCCTAACACTAACAGTAACCCTTACTTCTAACCCCAAATCTATGCCTAACAAAAACCCTAACCCTTCACCCTAACCCCTAAGCCTTACCCTAACCCTTAACCCTAATCCTAATCCTAAACATTAAACCTAACATTAGCGCTTAAAGCAAACCCTAAACCTTACCCTCACGACTAGACCGAACCCTGACACTAACCTAACACCTAACCCTAACCATAACCCCTAAAGCTAACCCTAACCCTGAACCCTAAACCTAACCCTAACACTGAACCCTCACTATATCCCAACCTCTAAGCCTAATCCTAACCGTTAACCCTCACCCTAACACTTAAACTGGACCATAACACTAAACATTAACCAGAACACTAAACTTTAACCCTAAACCTGATCCCAACCCTTAAACCTAAACCTATCCTTTTACCCTAAGCCTAACCCCTAAACCTAACCCTAACACTAACCCCAATCCTAATTCTAACCATACCCCTTCATAAAACATGAACTCCTAACCCTAACACTTACCAAAAACCCTAATCGCTAATCCCTAACACTAACGCTTAACCTTTACCGTAACCGTTAACCCTCACCCTAACCCTTAACACTGACCCTAACCTTAACCTTTAATCTAAGCCTGACCCTTAACCCTAACAGTAAGGAAAACCCTTACGCCAATCTTATCCCTTATCCCTAAACCTAACACTACAGCTAAAAATAACCCTAACCTTTGATCCTTAAACCTAACCCCTCACACTTAACCCCAAACCCTAACCCTAATCCTAAGCATTAAACCTAATCCTATCTCTTAATCCTTACTCTAACGCCTAGATCTAACCCTAAATCTAACCTACCACCTAATCCTAACCTTAAGCCCTAATGCTAACTCTAAACCCTGAACCCTAAACCTACCCGTAACCCTTAACACTAGCCCTATCCGTGAACCTTAACCCTGACCCTAACCATTACCCGCACCCAAATATTTAACCCTGACTCTAACCCTAATCCTTAACGATAACCCTAACACTAAACCCTAACCCTAAGCTCAACACTTAACCCTAATCCTATCCCTTAACCCTAACCCTAACTCTAACCCTAATGCTACCCCTAAACGTAACCCTAACCGTCACCAGTAAACCTAATCCTAACCTCTAACACAAACCAAGGCACATAACTCTAACCCTAAAACTAACCCTAAACCTAACGCTAACGCTAACTCTTAACCTTAACCCTAAGCGTTAACTCTCACGCTAACCTTTAATCCTAACCCTAATCCTAATCTTCAACCCTAAACCTAACACTTACCCCTAACCCTGTACCAAACCCTAACCCCTCATCTTTACCCTAACCGTAAACCTCAACCCTAAACCAAAGTGTAACTGTTAAATCTAAGAGTAACCTTTAACCCTAACCCTAATCCCTAACCCTAAGCCCTCACCCTAACACTAAACTTCATCCTTAACCCTAACCATAATCCTAACCCTAAATCTAATTCTCAGACTTCTTGCTTTCTTAGAGTTTAGAAAGCCTGCAATCCTCCCATGCCATGCGTGATAGGACGCTCTGCCAGTGTCCTGCCTGAAACCCAGAGGCCCATACACTGCGTGCGATAGAGTGGGTTCCCAGCGACCATCACAGACACCTAACTTTGCCTCCTAGGGCATACAGGGCCCGTGCCCTAAGCATAAACCCTGCCATTCAACCATAAGCCTAACCCACAACATAACACATAACCCTGATCCTACTGCTCACCTTAACAGGTAAACCTCACCGTAACCCTAACTTTAACCTGATATCTTAACGTTAATGCATGACACCCTGAGAACAAGCCCTATACCGTCATTCTAACCCTAACTCCTAGCCATAACCGTAACACCTAATCCCTAATTCTGAAATGCCAACCCTAACCTTAACCCGACCAACAACACTAACACTAACCCTAACCTCTTACCCTAAACCTACGCCTAAAAGTAACCCTAACGGTTGATCCTTAGTCATAACCCCTAACCTTAACCCTAACCCTTAACCCTATTCCAAATCCTAACCATTAAACATAACCCTAACACTTAACCCTAACCCTAACCTTTACCCTAATGCCTAGAGATCTAACCCCAACACTGACCTACAGTTAACACTAACCCCAACCCCTAATGCTAAACATAAACCTGAACCATACCTCTAACCCTTAACTCTAACACTATCCCTAACCCCTAAGCTTAACCCCAACTGTTAACCCTCTATCCCTCACCCTGATACCTAACCCTCTCCCTTAACCCTAACACCTAACCCTAACGCTAACTCCAACCCTACACCTTACCCTGGCCCCCTAACCCAGACTTAACACCTAACCCCTAACACTAACTCTAACCCTAACCACTAATCCCTAGCACCTAACCCTGACTCGAAACCTAACCCCTAACTCGAAATCCCTAACCCCAACCCCAACCCTAATTCTCACACTACTTCCATTCCCAGAGTGAAGCAAGCCTACAATACAGCCATGCCATGTGTGAGATGAGGCTCCGACTGAGTCCTGCATGGAGGTCCTGTCCCAAGGCCCAGGGAATGATGTTGTGGTTTCGTGATGACTCCGACCGCACCCCTCTCACCTTAGATTAACCAGGTGTTGTGCCCTTTAACTCACCGCTAAAACTAGGCCGTACCACCGACCCTAACCCCTGACCCTGAACCGAAGCCCCGAGCCTAAAGCCCAACACTAACTCTAAACCCTTACCCTAAAACTAATCCCTAACCCTAATGCTAAACCCTAAACGTAACCCTAACCGTGAACAGTAAACCTAACCCTAACCTCTAACACAAACCATAGCACATAACTCTAACCCTAAAACTAACCCTAACCCTAACAGTAAACCCTAACTCTAAACCTTATCCCTAAGCGTTAAATCTCATGCTAACCTTTAATCCTAACCCTAATCCTAATATTCAACCCTAAACCTAACACTTAACCCTAATCCTATCCCTTAACCGTAACCTTAACCCTAATGCTAAACCCTAAACGTAACCCTAACCGTGAACGGTAAACCTAACCCTAACCTCTAACACAAACCATAGCACATAACTCTAAACCTAAAACTAACCCTAACCCTAACAGTAAACCCTGAGCGTTAACTCTCACGCTAACCTTTAATCCTAACCCTAATCCTAATCTTCAACCCTAAACCTAACACTTAACCCTAAACGTCTACCAAACCCTAACCCCTCATCTTAACCCTAACCGTAAACCTCAACCCTAAACCGAACTGTAACCGTTAAACCTAAGAGTAACCTTTAACCCTAACCCTAATCCCTAACCTTAAGCCCTCACCCTAACACTAAACTTCATCCTTAACCCTAACCATAATCCTAACCCTAAATCTAATTCTCAGACTTCTTGCCTTCTTAGAGCTTAGAAAGCCTGCAATCCTCCCATGCCATGCGTGAAAGGAGGCTCTACCACTGTGTCCTGCATGAAACCCACGGGCCCATACCCAGAGTATGATAGAGTGGGTTCCCGGGTACAATCCCAGCCCCCTAAACTCCCCCCGCCCGCCTAATGCAGAGAGGGCCCGTGCGCTAAGCATAAACAATACCTTTAACAGATAACCCTAACCCTGAACATAACACCCAACCCTGTTCCTATTTCTCCCCTTAACACGTAAACCTCACCATGAGCCTAACTTTAACCTCTTATCCTAACGTTAATGCATAACCCATTCCCTGAGAACAACCCCTATCCCATAATTCTAACCCTATCTCCTAGTCATCACTGGAACACCTAATCCCTAACCCTAATTCTAAACCGCTAACCCTAACCGTAACCCTACCTACAACCCTAACACTGACAGTAACCCTTACTTCTAACCCCAACTCTATGCCTAACAAAAACCCTAACCCTTCACCCAAACCCCTAATCCTTACCCTAACCCTTAACCCTAATCCTAATCCTAACCATTAAACCTAACCCTAGCTCTTAAAGCTAACCCTAAACCTTACCCTCACGACTAGACCTAACCCTGACACTAACCGAACACCTAACCCTAACCAGAACCCCTAAAGCTAACCCTGAACCCTATCCCTAACCCTAGCAGTAAACTTTAACCCTAAACCTAAGCCCAACCCATAACCCTAATTCTATCCTTTTACCCTAAAACTAACCCCTAAACCTAACCCCTATACCTAACCCTAACTCTAACCCCAATCCTAATTCTAACCATATCCCTTCATAAAACACGAACTCCTAACCTCTAACCCTAACACTAACCAAAAACCCTAATTTCTAATCCCTAACGCTAACGAGTAACCTTTACCCTAACCGTTAACCCTCACCCTAACCCTTAACACTGACCCTAACCTTAACCTTTAACTCTAAGCCTAACCCTTAACCCTACAGAAAGGAAGACCCTTAATGCTAATGGGATCCCTTATCCCTAACGCTAACACTACAGCTAAAAATAACCCTAACCTTTGATCCTTAAACCTAACCCCTAACACTTACTTTAACCCCAAACCCTAACCCTAATCCTAAGCATTAAACCTAACCCTATCTCTTAACCCTAAGGCTAGCCCTTACCCTAACGCCTAGTTCTATCCCTAAATCTAACCTCCCGCCTAATCCTAACCTTAAGCCCTAATGCTAACGCTAACCCTGAACCCTAAACCTACCCGTAACCCTTAACACTAACCCTATCCGTAAACCTTAACCCTGACCCTAACCATTACCCGCACCGAAACATTTAACCCACCCTAACCCTAATCCTTAATGATAACCCTAACACTAAACCCTAACCCGAAGCCCAACACTTAACCCTAATCCTATCCCTTAACCCTAACCCTAACCCTAACCCTAATGCTAACCCCTAAACGTAACCCTAACCGTGAACACTAAACCTAACTCTAACCTCTAACACAAACCATAGCACATAACTCTAACCCTAAAACTAACCCTAACCCTAACCCTAACCCTAAACCCTAACTCTTAACCTTAACCCTAAGCGTTAACTCTCACGCTAACCTTTAATCCTAACCCTAATCCTAATCTTCAACCCTAAACCTAACACTTAACCCTAACCCTGTACCAAACCCTAACCCCTCATCTTAACCCTAACCTTAAACCTCAACCCTAAACCAAAGTGTAACCGTTAAATCTAAGAGTAACCTTTAACCCTAACCGTAATCCCTAAGCCTAAGCCCTCACCCTAACACTAAACTTCATCCTTAACCTTAACCATAACCCTAACCCTAAATCTGATTCTCAGACTTCTTGCTTTCTTAGAGTTTAGAAAGCCTGCAATCCTCCCACGCCATGCGTGAAAGGAGGCTCTGCCGCAGTGTCCTGCATGAAACCCAGAGCCCATACACTGCGTGCGGTAGAGTGGGTTCCCAGCGACCATCACAGACACCTAACTTTGCCTCCTAGGGCATACAGGGTCCGTGCCCTAAGCATAAACCCTACCCCTCACCCATAAGCCTAACCCACAACATAACACCTAACCCTGATCCTACTGCTCACCTTAACAGGTAAACCTCACCATAACCCTAACTTTAACCCCATATCTTAACGTTAATGCATGACACCCTCAGAACAAGCCCTATACCGTCATTATAACCCTAACTCCTAGCTATAACCGTAACACCTAATCCCTACTTCTGAAACGCCAACCCTAACCTTAACCCGACCAACAACACTAACACTAACCCTAACCCCTTACCCTAACCCTACGCCTAAAAGTAACCCTAACCGTTGATCCTTCATCATAACCCCTAACCTTAACCCTAACCCTTAACCCTATTCCCAATCCTAACCATTAAACAGAACCCTAACTCTTAACCCTAACCCTAACCTTTACCCTAATGCCTAGAGGTCTAACCCCAACACTGACCTACAGTTAACACTAACCCCAACCCCTAATGCTAACCTTAAACCTGAACCAAGCTCCTAACCCTTAACCCTAACACTATCCCTAACCCCTAAGCCTAACCCCAATTGTTAACCCTCTAACCCTCACCCTGAATCCTAACCCTATCCCTTAACCCTAACACCTAACCCTAACGCTAACTCCAACCCTACACCTTACCCTGGCCCCCTAACCCAGACTTAACACCTTACCCCTAACACTAACTCTAACCCTAACCACTAATCCCTAGCACCTAACCCTGACTCGAAACCTAACCCCTAACACGAAAAACCCTAACCCCAACCCCAACCCTAATTCTCACACTACTTCCATTCCCAGAGTGAAGCAAGCCTACAATACAGCCATGCCATGTGTGACATGAGGCTCCGCCTGAGTCCTGCATGGAGGTCCTGTCCCAAGTCCCAGGGAATGATGTTGTGCTTTCGTGGTGACTCCGACGGCACCCCTCTCACCGTAGATTAACCAGGTCCTGTGCCCTTAAACTGACAGCTAAAGCTAAGCCCTACCACCAACGCTAACCCCTGACCCTGAACCTAAGCCCCGAGCCTAAAGCCCAACATTAACTCTAGACCCTTACCCTAAACCTAATCCCTAACCCTAATGCTAACCCCTAAACCCAGCCCTAACCGTGAACAGTAAACCTAACCCTAACCCCTAACACAAACCATAGCACATAACTCTAACCCTAAATCTAACCCTAAGCCTAACCGTAAACCCTAACTCTTAACCTTAACACTAAGCGTTAACTCTCACGCTAAACTTTAATCCTAACCCTAATCCTAATCTTCAACACTAAACCTAACACTTAACCCTAAAAGTCTACCAAACCCTAACCCCTCATCTTAACCCTAACCGTAAACCTCAACCCTAAACCAAAGTGTAACCGTTAAACCTAAGAGTAACCTTTAACCCTAACCCTAATCCCTAACCCTAAGCCCTCACCCTAACACTAAACTTCATCCTTAACCCTAACCATAATCCTAACCCTAAATCTCATTCTCAGACTTCTTGCTTTCTTAGAGTTTAGAAAGCCTGCAATCCTCCCATGCCATGCGTGAAAGGATGCTCTACCACTGTGTCCTGCATGAAACCCACGGGCCCATACCCAGAGTATGATAGAGTGGGTTCCCGGGTACAATCCCAGCCCCCTAAACTCCCCCCGCCCGCCTAATGCAGACAGGGCCCGTGCGCTAAGCATAAACAATACCTTTAACAGATAACCCTAACCCTGAACATAACACCCAACACTGTTCCTATTTCTCCCCTTAACACGTAAACCTCACCGTGCGCCTAACTTTAACCTCTTATCCTAACCTTAATGCATAACCCATTTCCTGAGAACAACCCCTATCCCATAATTCTAACCCTATCTCCTAGTCATCACTGTGACACCTAATCCCTAACCCTAATTCCAAACCGCTAACCCTAAGGAAACCCTACCTACAACCCTAACACTGACAGTAACCCTTACTTCTAACCCCAACGCTATGCCTAACAAAAACCCTAACCCTTCACCCTAACCCCTAAGCCTTACCCTAACCCTTAACCCTAATCCTAATCCTAACCATTAAACCTAACCCTAGCTCTTAAAGCTAACCCTAAACCTTACCCTCACTACTAGACCTAACCCTGACACTAACCTAACACCTAACCCTTACCAGAACCCCTAAAGCTAACCTTGAAACCTATCCCTAACCCTAGCAGTAAACTTTAACCCTAAACCTAAGCCCAACCCGTAACCCTAATCCTATCCTATTACCCTAAAACTAACCCCTAAACCTAACCCCTATACCTCACCCTAACTCTAACCCCAATCCTAATTCTAACCATACCCCTTCATAAAACACTAACTCCTAACCGCTAACCCTAACACTAACCAAAAACCCTAATCACTAATCCCTAACCCTAACGCTTAACCTTTACCCTAACCGTTAACCCTCACCCTAAATCTTAACACTGACCCTAACCTTAACCTTTAACTCTAAGACTAACCCTTAACCCTACAGTAAGGAAGACCCTTAATGCTAATGGGATCCCTTATCCCTAACCCTAACACTACAGCTAAAAATAACCCTAACCTTTGATCCTTAAACCTAACCCCTAACACTTACTTTAACCCCAAACCCTAACCCTAATCCTAAGCATTAAACCTAACCTTATCTCTTAACCCTAATGCTAGCCCTTACCCTAACGCCTAAATCTAACCCTAAATCTAACCTACCACCTAATCCTAACCTTAAGCCCTAATGCTAACTCTAACCCTGAACCCTAAACCTACCCGTAACCCTTAACACTAACCCTATCCGTGAACCTTAACCCTGACCTTAACCATTACCCGCACCCAAGCATTTAACCCTACCCCTAATCCTTAATGATAACCCTAACACTAAACCCTAACCCTAAGCCCAACACTTAACCCTAATCCTATCCCTTAACCCTAACTCAAACCCTAACCCTAATGCTAACCCCTAAACGTAACCCTAACCGTGACCAGTAAACCTAACCCTAACCTCTAACACAAACCATAGCACATAACTCTAACCCTAAAACTAACCCTAACCCTAACACTGACCCTAAACCCTAACTTTTAACCTTAACACTAAGCGTTAACTCTCACGCTTACCTTTAATCCTAACCCGAATCTTAATCTTCAACCCTAAACATAACACTTAACCCTAACCCTGTACCAAACCCTAACCCCTCCTCCTAACCCTAACCGTAAACCTCAACCCGAAACCGAATGGTAACCGTTAAACCTAAGAGTAACCTTTAACCCTAGCCCTAATCCCTAACCCTAAGCCCTCACCCTAACACTAAACTTCATCCTTAACCCTAACCACAATCCTAACCCTAAATCTAATTCTCAGACTTCTTGCCTTCTTAGAGCTTAGAAAGCCTGCAATCCTCCCATGCCATGCGTGAAAGGAGGCTCTACCACTGTGTCCTGCATGAAACCCACGGGCCCATACCCAGAGTATGATAGAGTGGGTTCCCGGGTACAATCCCAGCCCCCTAAACTCCCCCCTCCCGCCTACTGCAGACAGGGCCCGTGCGCTAAGCATAAACAATACCTTTAACAGATAACCCTAACCCTGAACATAACACCCAACCCTGTTCCTATTTCTCCCCTTAACACGTAAACCTCACCGTGCGCCTAACTTTAACCTCTTATCCTAACCTTAATGCATAACCCATTTCCTGAGAACAACCCCTATCCCATAATTCTAACCCTATCTCCTAGTCATCACTGTGACACCTAATCCCTAACCCTAATTCTAAACCGCTAACCCTAACCGTAACCCTACCTACAACCCTAACACTGACAGTAACCCTTACTTCTAACCCCAACGCTATGCCTAACAAAAACCCTAACCCTTGACCCTAACCCTTCACCCTAACCCCTAAGCCTTACCCTAACCCTTAACCCTAATCCTAATCCTAACCATTAAACCTAACCCTAGCTCTTAAAGCTAACCCTAAACCTTACCCTCACGACTAGACCCTACCCTGACACTAACCTAACACCTAACCCTAACCAGAACCCCTAAAGCTAACCCTGAACCCTATCCCTAACCCTAGCAGTAAACTTTAACCCTAAACCTAAGCCCAACCCGTAACCCTAATCCTATCCTTTTACCCTAAAACTAACCCCTAAACCTAACCCCTATATCTCACCCTAACTCTAACCCCAATCCTAATTCTAACCATACCCCTTCATAAAACACTAACTCCTAACCGCTAACCCTAACACTAACCAAAAACCCTAATCACTAATCCCTAACCCTAACGCTTAACCTTTACCCTAACCGTTAACCCTCACCCTAAATCTTAACACTGACCCTAACCTTAACCTTTAACTCTAAGCCTAACCCTTAACCCTAGAGTAAGGAAGACACTTAATGCTAATGGGATCCCTTATCCCTAACCCTAACACTACAGCTAAAATAACCCTAACCTTTGATCCTTAACCCTAACCCCTAACACTTACTTTAACCCCAAACCGTAACCCTAATCCTAAGCATTAAACCTAACCCTATCTCTTAACCCTAACGCTAGCCCTTACCCTAAAGCCTAGATCTAACCCTAAATCTAACCTACCGCCTAATCCTAACCTTAAGCCCTAATGCTAACTTTAACCCTGAACCCTAAACCTACCCATAACACTTAACAACTAACCCAATCCGTGAACCTTAACCCTGACCCTAACCATTACCCGCACCCAAGCATTTAACCCTGACCCTACCCCTAATCCTTAATGATAACCCTAACACTAAACCCTAACCCTAAGCCCAACACTTAACCCTAATCCTATCCCTTAACCCTAACGCTAACCCTTACCCTAATGCTAACCCCTAAACGTAACCCTAACCGTCACCAGTAAACCTAACCCTAAACTCTAACACAAACCATAGCACATAACTCTAACCCTAAAACTAACCCTAACCCTAACCCTAAACCCTAACTCTTAACCTTAACCCTAGGCGTTAACTCTCACGCTAACCTTTAGTCCTAACCCTAATCTTAATCTTCAACCCTAAACCTAACACTTAACCTTAACCCTGTACCTAACCCTAACCCCTTATCTTTGCCCTAACCGAAAACCTCAACCCTAAACCAAAGTGTAACCGTTAAACCTAAGAGTAACCTTTAACCCTAACCCTAATCCCTAACCCTAAGCCCTCACCCTAACACTAAACTTCATCCTTAACCCTAACCATAATCCTAACCCTAAATCTAATTCTCAGACTTCTTGCTTTCTTAGAGTTTAGAAAGCCTGCAATCCTCCCATGCCATGTGTGAAAGGAGGCTCTACCACTGTGTCCTGCATGAAACCCATGGGCCCATACCCAGAGTATGATAGAGTGGGTTCCCGGGTACAATCCCAGCCCCCTAAACTCCCCCCGCCCGCCTAATGCAGACAGGGCCCGTGCGGTAAGCATAAACAATACCTTTAACAGATAACCCTAACCCTGAACATAACACCCAACCCTGTTCCTATTTCTCCCCTTAACACGTAAACCTCACCGTGCGCCTAACTTTAACCTCTTATCCTAACGTTAATGCATAACCCGTTTCCTGAGAACAACCCCTATCCCATAATTCTAACCCTATCTCCTAGTCATCACTGTGACACCTAATCCCTAACCCTAATTCTAAACCGCTAACCCTAACCGTAACCCTACCTACAACCCTAACACTGACAGTAACCCTTACTTCTAACCCCAACGCTATGCCTAACAAAAACCCTAACCCTTGACCCTAACCCTTCACCCTAACCCCTATGCCTTAACCTAATCCTAATCCTAACCATTAAACCTAACCCTAGCTCTTAAAGCTAACCCTAAACCTTACCCTCACGACTAGACCTAACCCTGACACTAACCTAACACCTAACCCTAACCAGAACCCCTAAAGCCTATCCTGAACCCTATCCCTAACCCTAGCAGTAAACTTTAACCCTAAACCTAAGCCCAACCCGTAACCCTAATCCTATCCTTTTACCCTACAAGTAACCCCTAAACCTAACCCCTATACCTCACCCTAACTCTAACCCCAATCCTAATTCTAACCATACCCCTTCATAAAACACTAACTCCTAACCGCTAACCTTAACACTAACCAAAAACCCTAATCACTAACCCCTAACCCTAACGCTTAACCTTTACCCTAAACCGTTAACCCTCACCCTAAATCTTAACACTGACCTTAACCTGAAACTTTAACTCTAAGCCTAACCCTTAACCCTACAGTAAGGAAGACCCTTAATGCTAATGGGATCCCTTATCCCTAACCCTAACACTACAGCTAAAAATAACCCTAACCTTTGATCCTTAAACCTAACCCCTAACACTTACTTTAACCCCAAACCCTAACCCTAATCCTAAGCACTAAACCTAACCCTATCTCTTAACCCTAACGCTAGCCCTTACCCTAACGCCTAGATCTAACCCTAAATCTAACCTACCGCCTAATCCTAACCTTAAGCCCTAATGCTAACTCTAACCCTGAACCCTAAACCTACCCGTAACCCTTAACACTAACCCTATCCGTGAACCTTAACCCTGACCCTAACCATTACCCACACCCAAGCATTTAACCCTGACCCTACCCCTAATCCTTAATGATAACCCTAACACTAAACCCTAACCCTAAGCCCAACACTTAACCCTAATCCTATCCCTTAACCCTAACCGTAATGCTAACCGTAAACTTAACCCTAACCGTGACCAGTAAACCTAAACGTAACCTCTAACACAAACCATAGCACATAACTCTAACCCTAAAACTAACCCTAACCCTAACCCTAACCCTAAACCCTAACTCTTAACCTTAACCCTAAGCCTTAACTCTCACGCTAACCTTTAATCCTAACCCTAATCCTAATCTTCAACACTAAACCTAACACTTAACCCTAACCCTGTACCTAACCCTAACCCCTCATCTTAACCCTAACCGTAAACCTCAACCCTAAACCAAAGTGTAACCGTTAAACCTAAGAGTAACCTTTAACCCTAACCCTAATCCCTAACCCTAAGCCCTCACCCTAACACTAAAC